>NW_028278586.1:300000-493366 GCF_059751315.1 Micrasema longulum
CCCTGGACGGGTACGTGAAGCCTAAGACTTATCATCTTACCTTCATGTAACAGAAACGATTAAGACACGGTGCGATTGGTATACCAATCCAGTGCCCTATGCGCCATAAGGTGCGGAAAGGGAATGATGATAATGATGAATGGAGATTAAGTCAAATTAAAGAGAAAAAAATAAATTTAATTATTTTTAATGACTATTTGCCGTGGGGATTATTATTATTATTATTTATTGATTATGTGTCCAGGCAAATGAAGAATACAGTTCTGTGTGTGACTTATAACCAGAACTCTAAACTAGTGTTTTTGATGCATTAACAACTCTCACGCAAAAATCAAGAAAAAGGAAATCGAGTGGAGATAAGTCGGCTTCGTAGTATAGCGGTTGACTCGTTTGCCAACCGTGCTTGAGGTCCTGGGTTCGATTCCTAGCAGAAAAGACCTGAAATATTGGTTTGAAAGGCGGTTTCACGCAGCAATATTTTATTGGTCCGGTACTGGCACCGGAAGAGTAAGACTGATCATCTAATCTTCCGGCACCAAATGGTCGAGATACGGTGCGTTTACTTCACCAGTACAGTGCCTTACGTACTTTAGGTGCGGACAGGAAAGTGATAATGATGATACAGATATATGTACCGAAATATTGTTGAAAACAAAAAATTACTTCTCATTTCACCATTAATTTAATATTGTGTACAATTTATGGGATCATTAGGAAAACTCAATTGTCAATTAATATAATTAATTGTTTGATAGGAAAATAATATTATTGAATCATTTTCATAAAGCCATCATGTTAAAACATTAATCTCAATTAGTGATGCGCATCCCCGATCAAAGAAAAAACCGATTGATTAGTTAGCAAATCAATTTGTTATTCCAAAACCAGAAATCAATTATTAAGTCAAACCATTATACCCCTCCCTAAACGGAATGACAAACCTAACCTAGAATGAAAAATAATGTAAAATATATTTATTTTTTCTAACAAAACAAAGTAAGGTGAACCAAGTAAACGTGCACATTTAATTTGTTTTAGTACTCATAATAAAATATTTTATTTGTTAACTTTCTATTACGTACACATAAGACAAAGTTTTTTTAATGATTTTACTGGACTGTAGCCTCGAAAAAAGTATTTTTCAAATTTCACTAATTGTGTTTTAATGACATACTTAACTAAAATTTTATCTTATTAAAAAAAACTTGAAATAATGTTTAATAAAACCTAACCTAACCTAGAAAAATTACCAGCCAATGACAGGTCATAAGCCCTGTAAATGCCTAGACTTCCATATTCCCTTCTCAAAAAAATTTCCCTCTCTGTTGAAATAAATTTAAATATGAACAACTCCCTAGGGAGGAAATCCAGCCAGTCTGCAAGCATTTGGACATAATCAAACATTGTTGTATGATTTTTATTTATAAACTTTGCTGGTCTGTCTTTAAACTGTATTTTTAAAAAAATGATATCATTCCATTGTCGATGTGTTTTGTTTCTTTAAAATAAACAAATAAATAGAAATAATGATATGAACCAATAAATAAAGACCACTCACTTCAATGACCACTTGGTCGCAAAATGAGACAATGTATTGTTGCGTCATCCGTTTCTAATTAAAACGAAACTGCAAATTTCCTGCTTAGTGCTGCTAATAGTGGGTGTGGGGTATGATATTTTAATTAAACTTTAACCATTTTTACATCACTTAAAAAATCCATTAAAATTACAAAGCACAACTGAACCGCAACTTTACGGTTGATTTTATATCGATGTTAAATGTTTCACGTCCCCCTAATGTTTCTCAGTACTGTCTGACTTGACTCACCTGCTTTGCCCTAAAAATGAGTTTACGAAAATTTACGCATGCTTCCATTAAAACACGTTATCTATTTTTTTCTGGAGCTATTTGGATATGTTTTCGCATTTTACACACCATTACACAATAATTAACGAAAATGTGTAAATTCTGTTGTGAAGAGGTATTAATACTGACTCGTTAAAAACATCTATGTTACGGGGTTTCAGTTAGGTACATATTTATTTTATCATATTATTTTTTCACGCCCCTAAGGCTTTTACATACATGTCAGTTATATAAAACATGAGTATATAAACAACATAATATTTTTTAAATACAATATAAAGCGATGAAAATTGGAACACTGTTTAGAAATAAAGTTAGTTTAAAAAAGAAGATGAGTATATAAACAACATAAATTTAAAAAAAAATACAATAATAAGAAATAAAAGATAAGAACAGTGTTTAAAAGTATAATTGGAATAAAAATAAAAATAAAAATAAAAAGGTGAGTGTATAAACAACATAAATTTTAAAAAATACAGTATAAAGAAATAAAATTTAGAACAGTGTTTAGAAGTATAGTTGATTTAAAAAATAAGAACAGTGTTTATAAGTATAGTTGTTATAAAAATAAAAAAAACAACATAAATTTAAAAAAATGCACTGTATAGAAATAAAATATAGAACAGTGTTTAGAAGTATAATTGGTTTATAAAAAATAAATTAAAAAAAAAAAAGAAAAAAATAAGCTATAGAAGCTAGATATTAAAATTTAAAAAAATAGATAAACAAATAAAATACTAACACATTAAAGAAACACAGTTTAAAGGTTTAACAAAACTAGTTACATAATATTATTATAAAATATAAACAGAATATTCAGTTCTATTTGATATGGAACATGTACTTTGATTTTTTTAAATTTACAAGATTCACGTTAAAGACATGTTGTTAGCATATTGGTTCGCAAGTACATGCATCCATACTACTGGTGAATTCGCGCTGTAATTGGTCGATGATGAACCGCAGTAGAACATAGTATTACACCGGGTAACTCGACCAGGCACTCGCACATCAATAAAATTAATGAGTTCACAACAATCGAACATTGATGTTATTATTTTAAATAAAAAAGAAAGTCATATAATTTTCGTCTGTTTTCTAATGTTTGGATGTTTAAATAAAACTCAGTTTTTCGTCAAAAAGAATACGTAAGTCTGACATCTCCATAACTTTATTATAAATATTAAATTATCCCCGTGGTGTAATAGCTATGACGATTGAGTCAAACATAAAGGTTTTCAATTTGAGTTCTGAATCCCTAAATATTAAATTTTACACTACAGTGAGATGCACAAAATTTTAGTGTTTTTTAAAAATATTTTATTATTTTTTAATAGGTTATCAAAGCCAGGAGTTTAGTGAAACTGAACTATTTATTGTTTCATCATTTACTTTGTGGAATAAAATTTTATATATTTAAAATGAAACTGTTTTTATGCGTTGAATGTTGTAAAATAATTATTTGTAATTTTTAAGTACCCGAAAGTTTTGCCGTATGGGACGAGAATGAATAAATGACTGATTTCACTTAGACATTTATGTGAAGTTTATTGTTAGTTTTATTGGCTATAACAAAGAGAAAATAAAAAAAATGGATGCCAACAATACTGGCTGAACTTAATCGTGATATATAAATTTAATTTACGTTGAATGTTGAAAGTCGTGTCGAAACAATCGAAATCAGCGCCGGGCAAAGAGATTTTGAATTTAGTTCTCCAATGTTTGGTGACGTGTTGCGTTGCTGCGTTGGCAAGCCTGGCACCCGGTGTTACAAGTGCCAAGTACCCATATCAGTAAGCATGCCTGGTTATAAACAAATAAATCTCACTAATATCATTTGATTCGTTTTAATTGCTTTATTATTATCGACCATCCTTCCCCTTCTTCATTGAAAAAATATCCGGCAAGTGCAAATAATACACCGAAAAAATAATATTTTAGTGGGTTACATCGCCTTTTAGGCGAGTTTCTGGCGCCTGCAAACCAGAACCAACCAGCTAAAGGAAGGTAACCCCGACAGAAAAATCCACCAGAGAAGGCAACGGGAAACCACTCTGGTCATCTTTTCCCAGGAATCAATATGGCGAATACATACAATAAGCAGTTGTCCTGGCTGCGGAGTAGCGCAGGACCGAGATGCTTTCGGTGTAGTGATCGCCAACGTCGGGGGATCTGACAAGGCACCTAAAGAAGAAGAAGTGGGTTACATATAAGTTACTTTTGAAAAAAATCATTAAAGGATTTGGAGGTTTTATTAGGCAGTAAAGCTCAAAAAAAAACTAATTTTTATGTGCACTTTAAACATATCGTTTATATTTTTTTATAGCAGGTTGCTACATTCAACAGTATGAAGGCTATTTGAAGATCGGACATTAACTCAGTAAAAACCAAATGCCGCTTTTATAACGCCTGCATAACACCTATTCTCGTCTATGAATGCGAATCGTGGCACCTCACTAGGGCCCAAACAAAACAGCAAAATACTGAGTTTTGAGAAAAGGTGTCTCAGAAGAATCTTGGGTGTGCGGTGGTTTGACTTTGTATGGAATGAAGCAATAAAAAAATGAACGCAGCAAACTTCGGTGACAACTGTCATCAAGTGAAGGCGATGCGTTTGGCTTGGCCATGTACTGCGGATGCCTCCTGATGGCCTTAACCACGCTCGCCTACTTTACAAGACATAAGGTTGTCGACGTCCTGCACGTCCACTGCTGACTGCCCGTCGGCGGTTCATGTCAGAACTACGGGACGCAAATCTGACGATCCTGGGGGGTCTTCGTGGACACCATGTGCTCCAACTAGGGAGTGGATATGGAATGATGATGAGGTTTAATTTTTTGTTATTTAGACGGTTTTATTAGTATACCGAAGATTTTATTAAAATATTTGGATAAATCATACATAGTAATGTTAGTTAAATGAAGCCTGAAAGGCGCATAAAATACTTGGGAGTAATCATTGACTCTCAACTAAAATGGACTAATCGTTTATAAGTTATTATTAATAAACTGAGATATTTAACCGATGTGTTCAAACGGCTAAAGTATTTACGCCCATCTAAATACTATTAAAATGATATATTATGCCTTTGTACAGTCATCGCTTTTCTATGGAATAATTGGATGGGGGGGAGCTTATAACAACTATATTAAACTATTGGAAACTGTTCAAAAATGTATCTTAAAAATAATGCTTCACAAAAATCGCACTTTTCCCCCTTTTCAATTGTTTTAAGAAGCTAAACTTTTAAAAATGTGACAAATATATTGTTTTCAATGTTTAAAATATATATTTAAGAACCAAGATGTATTTGCAAGTAATTCAAATAGATCAAGTCAAAGAAGGAATCGTGCGCTAGAAATACCACATTGAAAAGCGAGGTTAGCAGAGAGACAGGCATATTTTATGGGCATAAAATTTTTAAATTATTTTTTTACTGATTGATTATTAATTTCATTGATCCCAAACTTTCAAAATTTTCCTTCGTTTAAAAAACACGCACTATCATATGATACGATATTATACGATATACGATATGAAATCTTTTTTTCTTGGATATATTTTGTTGCCCTTTAATAAAAATAAATATTTTTATGTTTTCTTAATATTTTTTATTTATAATCTTTTACACAATATTTTTTATTCTCTTTCTCATATGACACAAAAATATTGTACGTGTCTTTTTATTATAGGAGCAAAATTTCATAAACATTTCTTGTATACCCACGAACAGGCCATGCCTTTATGGATTTTTTTGTTTACTATTTTTAGTGTTAATATGTTTTTTTATTGCTATGTTACTATCTATTATTTTTCGAACACTCTGATTCTTATGTATATTGTAAAAAAAACAACAAAAAAAATTATAAAAAAAAGAATTAAAAAAAATGACCGTATTTTTTAGCCTTAAAATCTGTTGTAGAATAGCTAGCAATTTTTTCTCGTTCTACCTTAGCTCAAGATAAGGACAAGTTATTTCAGTAACACTTAAGGCGACAATACATTTACCCACGCGTATAAGATTCGTACCTCCGACGATACTCAAACGTGAGCCGTCTTTTTTCAAGTTATTGTTTTCTATCTAGCGCTTTCTTTACGTCAATTTTCCCGCGCTTATGCTCCGTTTTATCTTTGTAGTTCCGCCGCCACTTTTTGCGCGCCATCTTAAAAAAAACATTCTTCTAAAATAAAGGCGATGGTTATTGTTCAGTCGCGTGCAATCCTTCTAGGTCTTTGATTATCATTTTATAGTAGAACGAGAAAGAATAGATAAAAAAACAGATGTTTAAACAATATTTTTGATCGAAAATAAATATTCAAATCCAGGTATTTGCTATTTATCACCTTTCTGATAATTGTTTATGCGTTGAGGAGTTAAATTCATTTTATTTTCTTGCAAAAGCAGTTTTGGAGATCTAAGCAGTTCTTTAACCTACGTGCTGATAAGAAACATGCTAATTTAAGCTGATACCAACGTGCACTGATGATAATATAATAAAAAAATGATTTATGTAGAAAAGGAAATTAAAAAAAGAAATATTAGCGTTCTTGTACTAAATTTAAACTTTGGGGGTTTATTTTCAACGAGTTGTAAATAACTCACTATTGGGAAATGGGAATTAAGTTGGGGTATTTTATTTTATTTGGTAGTTGCTTATTTTTTATTTGTTTATTTATTTAAACGCCTTGTAGGCTTTTATATGTTTTACATATATTTATGTAAAAAGAACAGACATATTTTACACAGGAGTACCAAATAATTGAAAATGAAGTTATTAGAAAAAGAAAATAAAAATATATAAAACTAATCTTACATATAGTACATACATACATATATTCCAGTAGAGAGAACAGAAGTTTATTTTTATAAGATTCTTTTACTAAAACCCATCGGTTTTAGTAAAAGAATCTTAAAATTAGAAGAATGTAGAAAAATAATAATTAAGAATACAGATATAAGTTGATAAAAGGTATACAATATAAAAAACAACATGGTATTATTTAAGAATTTAAATTTGGATTTAATAAACTGATACACTGCCTTTTTAAATTCAAAAGTGTTGTAATAAATATATCTATATCATTTGCGTATTCGTTTGCAAACACATGAATTCTCCTTATGGGTGAGTGTGCACTGTAGTTAGTTGTAGATACATTTATATAGAAGAGTTTATTTAATCGATTAATCCGGCCGGGCACGCGCAAGTTAATTAGTTTTAACAGTTCGGAACAGTCAAATATTGAATTCAATATTTTAAATAAAAATTACAAATCATTTAATTTTCTTCTAGTTTCTAATGTGTGTAAATTTAAATATTTATTTAAGTATGAATAATTAATATGTTCAACTGGAATACTTAATTTAAAATTAACGAAACGTAAAAATTTATGTTGAATTCTTTCGATATTATTTATATGCACTTTATAATATGGTGACCATATAACCGAGTTGTATTCAAGTTAGCTACGTACTAAAGCAACATATAAAATTTTCATTACATAGATCAGTCTTGACTTGACTCAGGTCAAAGTTTCTAATCGTTCGCAACAGAAATCCGAGAGTTTTCATGCTTTTATTAGTTATGCTATGTATATGTTTAATGAAGTTTAATTTTTCATCAAATATAATACCAAGATCAGTCATTTCGGTCACTCGGTCTAAATTTATAGAATTTATAGAGTAGTTGAAAGCAATTGGGTTCTTATTTCGGCAAAAAGTCAAAACTTTGCATTTGTCAACATTAAGGAATAAATTGTTCTTTTCACACCATACATTCAAACACTTTTTAAGTTAGATTGCAGATTTTCGCAACGACTTATGTTTGTTACCTCTCTATAAATTTTAATATCATCAGCAAACAGCAAAACTTCAGCATCTCGGAAACATGATGTTATGTCGTTTACGAAAATCAAAAACAAAATAGGACCCAGATGACTGCCTTGCGGAAGACCGCTGGTTGCACAGAAGCAATTAGAAAAATAATCTTACAGGTAGGCCTGAAACCATTTGAAAAACGTTTTTGCCTTGCTTATTATGTACAAGGCTTATATTAACTGCAAAAGATATATTCCTTCTAATTACTCTGACTATAGTGTGAAGATCTGGTGGGACAATCAGCTGTGCTCTTGTTAAAGAACTTTTCCGCATTTGCTTTAAGAAGAGAAAACCAGAAAAAAGTCATTCAGGAGAAGCCGGACTATTGACAGTCATCAACAGAACTTCCCTTCTACTTTGAGAGCGTTCGGCATTTTGTGTCCTATTTTTATTTATTTCTACAATTACCTTTACTACTTTTACCATATATATTATAACCTCAAATAATAAGTCCTTATTACTGTTACGATATCTTCTAGGTTCTCATCCAGATTTCTACATCGCCGCTCTAGCTGCATTCGCTTTAAGCTGGAAATGGGAAATTGTATCTACAAATGAGGGACATCTTGGGGTGTCTCGTCATCACTTAGAGATTTCTGCGAGTTGAAAACGGTGAAGATGGCTCATAAAACCTCCGTCGCTGGTGAGGATTTAAGTCAGTTTGCAGCCAACTTGGTGCGTTTTTTAAAAATCGAAGGCATGAAAGATGATCAAGTTGGGGTAGAGGGGGGCTTGAAGCTCAGACCTCTAATCCGTGAGTCCGCAACACAAGCCACAGGACCACAACCCGTTCCGTTTTCTAGATTCAGGGTGATCATTGCAATGTTACTACATTTGCATCTTAGTTTAATAGTGTCCCGGCGAAGAGACGGGTACTTTTTGAAACAGGGAACAATAAAAATGTCACTAAGCAGTTAATTAAATGTTTATTTATATTTATTGGTGATTACTTAATTGATTATAAATGTTTTTCAGATTACAAATTGAATTTGGTTTTGTGCAAAAATTTTCATGAAAAAACGGCTCTTTTCTACCGTGCTCCGTATTTCTTCATTTTTCTTCCGATAAAATGATAACAGTGTTAGGAAATGATATAAATCACGCCAACATTCATTTGGTGACGAAGGGGCGGAGCATGCGTGTAGATAAGGGGTTATCCACCGAGCCAAGGTCACTGCCACCATCTCATAAATATAAAGTAAAACTCCACGTTCAGCGTACTTCCTACGAGAAATATGTCGGTATACAAGTTTACCCGCATAGTATAGAGCTATATGCGTAGGACTGGGCAGTATAACTGCGTTTGTCCATAGGACGACCGTCGAAATTTGGAAGGAGTCACCCGACTGTCAAGAAACACAACTGTCATCACGGAAACTGTGTAGGTTGGTAATTTTCAAAGGGGAGAAAAATCATCGAAATTCGAAATAAACTGTAAATACTTCTTGCATATTTTTTTATTATTTTATTATGCCTTACGGGTTATTACATTTGGTTACGCCACATTTTCTCTATGTGTGTATAGCACATTGACTAGGTTGAGGCGTTCAAATTTGTTAAGATGTTGCAATGCCTACAGTAGGTACCAATATTGTCCTGGCCCCATAATAACAACCAAACTGTTCTCGTGTGAGCACGCGCCTTGATATTCTCACCGCTCAGTTAGTTTTGGGATCAATAACTCATTTAATCCACTGCGTTGTGTAATCGTCAAGTGCTCCTCCTTCCTGACCACAGGATCTGATCTAATCCTGACTGTCGCGACAAAAGTTTGAAATAAAAAGGTGCTAGAACACCAGTACAAGGTAAGTTATTGCATAAATTGAATTCGGGTTTAGTGGCAAAGTAAATAAAGATAACGCATCCCTCGAACCAGACCAAATAAGCGTTTATCTACCAATAGGCAAGTGGCGCGGTCAACATTCATTTTACAAAAATAATACATAATTTTTTATTTATACTATGGTTGATAATAATATTTTTTACGCCTTTTGAAAAGTTTGTCCAAGTCTTTGGTTTATTTTCGTCTGGTAGTTTATTGTATACTTTCAGTCCCTGATTTATTGATCTCGATTGTCATTGTCTCGTTTTGGAATGTTTTCTGTGATATGTCATTGTTTTTTTTTAATTCAAGTTTTAGTTCTTGTCTACTTTTATATCGGTAACGTCTATTTTCTTTTCCCTAGTCGATCATCCTTCTCTCTTTCCTCTTTATCCCCTTTCACATTGAGTAATAATATTCATTCATTTATTCATAAATAATATAATTTAAATTTTTTTATGACTAAAGGTTATGTATTATTTTCTTTTGAAAACGTTTTGAAATTAAAAATATATAAATAACACTTTTTTTATTGTTTAGTCGAAAGAAATTGCTATTCGGAAATAAGCCCGCTACTACTACACACGTCTCTCCTGGCATATATTCCTAGCTTCTTCATTCATACATCTTGACAAACATGTCCATTGGATGTGCCTGCTTTAGACATGACCAGACTTAAGATTTTGGTTTATCTGATCATGCCACAACTTCTTTGGTCGTTTTTGTTCCACGTTACCGTTCATTTTTGGCATTTATACCTGTTTTATCATTCGTTAGTCATTCATTCGTTCCAAATGACCAAACCATTTCAGAGACCCTTTTATAATATAATCGATTATACTTGACTCAGATTTACACTTCCAATGTAAAGGTGCCTACGACAGTAGCTTTTTACCGGACCCGATGTCTGCACAGTAATTTAAACATGTGAGCTGTACTAATAATATTATTTTCTTACTATTTTATATGTATATGTATTTGTGTGGATTTATGTGTGAATATGTATTATTTTGTGTATATTCTTCAGACATCATAAGTAAATATTAAATCATGTAAATGAATGCCTCGACACGGGTTGTCCCCAGCGAGGCATTCACGTGGTGTAATGGTTTGCCTACCACGCAAAGAGGTCTCGGGTTCGATTCCCGATACGGTTGATACGAAATATTTATTTTTAAGGTTGTTTTTACACTAAACATATTTCATAGTACCTGGACTGGTACCCGGAAGCGTGAGACTGATCATCCTGACTGACCTCTATGTAACAAAAATGATCAAGATGCGCTGTGATTGGTGTGCCAATGCAGTGCCCTATGCCCCATTAGGTGCGGAAAGGGAATGATGATGTATGAATATGCATAATTTTGTGTATATTTTTCAGACATCATAAGTAAAAATTAAATCATTTTAATGAATGCCTCGACACGGGTTGTGCCAAGTTAGGTATTCACATTGAAAAACAAAATAAATTAATAAATACATGAAAGTTTTTCTCAAAAATATTTATTATATTTGTGTAAAGTACGTTCGAAAATGGCAGATAAAACTGGGCTCTCTTAGGGGTTGTTAGATGGTCCTAGCTCCCATAAGAAAAAAAATATCAAAATCAATAGACACGCCGATGGTAAATATCTGTAGCATGTAAAAAAATATCGCTCTAGTGTCATAAACCAAGGAGAAAATACGAGAATAAGTTTATAAATGAAGAAAAATCAAATCGCGTTTCTTATGTCTGCCGATTTTTCAGGTCGTCGCGTCGGCGTCGTGTCGTTTCGGATCTCAAAACAAACGTAGCCGTGGACGAACGCGCTGACCCAAAACGTAAAAAAATTGAAGCGGATAAAGTTTCTGAACGTATTGTGACCCTTTGTGAATTTTGGAGACAGTTTTAAATGAGAGATCAGAGTGAAATAAGACTTTTAAAAAATTTTGGCCTTACATTAAAATAACTTTATAAAAATATATTTGACCGTAACAGAATATTGTTTTTAATATTATGGCACGGATAAAAGACTGATATTCGTAAATACATTTACATTGTCGTCGGAATCATAATTTCTGAGTACAGAATAGAAGTCTAGGCATTAGACTATATTTCGTTCTGCCCCATTTAAACAGCGCGTAATTAAGCACAGTCTAAATGATATTTTTGCTACGTTAAAATTCAAGCATGGCAGTACTTCGTAAGACTGTGCATTTAAAAAAAAGCAAAACACCGCCCATGACAAGCAGAATAAACGTGTAACGTAACAAAATCGAAGATGTAGTTTTTTTTATCGAGGAAGCATCGCCATACGGTATGTAAGTACTATGTAATTGAATTTGTAATCGTATTGTCGTTTTAATTTGCTAGAACACGGAATCTAATGATGTATTTTGGTCCATTATTATAGGGTTCCTAAATACCCCATTCAATTTTTTTATATATTTAAAATATATGGTATTTTACCATCTTTATAATGAATTATCATTACATCTGTCTAAATCTTGACAATTTACATCAAATTTTATACATAAAATCTGAATTATTTAACCCGATACCGAATCGACGACAATAAGATCGGTGGAAGTATTATTGAAAGGAATGACGCGGGCAGCTATGGCTTACGCTAAGATGTTGGCCGAATCTCTTAGACAAATGTGTGAGAAATCAATATAAGACAGGGCTAAGAATCAGGCGATAGTGCAAATCTGAGGCAGGTATAATTGATAAGATTAAGAAAGTGTCACTGAGATGGTTTGGTCATGTAGAACGAATTAGCCAGGCCATGCCTTTGTGTGAATTTTTTTGTTTACTATTTTTACTGTTAATATGTATTTTGTTGCTGTGTATTTATCTTTTATTGTTTGTATACTCTGTTTTACTTTTAATGTATATTGTAAAAAAAAAAAAAAAAATGAATATAATTTTTTTTTTAAATAAAGTTGATGGTGAAATAATGGTAAAACTACAGAAGATAATACACGATTCAATTTTTGGAATAATTTATTTATTTTTTTAATAAAATAAAAACAGTTAATAAATAACCCTAGATATAATTTGGCGACTTAACTGGTCCATTAAAGCTAAGTCTCACTGCGTAAACTATAAAACTATGTAATAAATTGTACTGTATCTTTCCTGAATAAAATAAAAAAAAATCTGTTGGTAAAATATATATATATGGCAAAAACAAACAATAACGTCGGACGAGAACAATGAAAGAAGACGTGGCATGATCAGATGAAACAAATCTTAATGTCTTCAATGTGAAAGAAGCTAAGAAGTATGTCAGGAGAGACGTTTGTAGCGCTTTCTCCACTCTGCCTAAAGTACTTAATTTAAATTTTTTCAAGCTTGCAACTCATATAAGACTAAATATTCTTAATACAACCTTTCTATTTCAAATTGCTGTTGTTCTACCGTCCTGTGAGCAAGTCACATCGTGAAAAGTGTTTTTCAGATAAATCCTTATTATATCCTGCATCTGCATATCTCTGACAAAGTGGACTTCGTGTTACATAAACAGACTAAAATAAACATCTCATCATCATATACACGATTCCGGTATCCGTGCAATAGCAAAAGTCAACTGCTTCATAAAAGAAACTAAAAAGTGAGTAAACAATTTCTATATAGTCCACAAACTTCTAATTCTAGCTGTTATCAGTGTAAAATGCCTGAAATGTATTAAATTGACCTTACAGTTGAAGTAGTAGATAAAAAATAGTCGAAAATGTAAGAAAAACTTTTTTAACTCGTAAACCGCTATTTTCTTTTTTCTACGCAAAAATAACATGCCATGTTTATTTTCCTTTGGAATAATTTGCGCTGAACGCGGACACACTGAGGTCAAAACCTTCCGCTTACTTGGACATTCTTGTATCTAAATGCTTAAAGTATGCAGAAATACGACAACCTAAAAAGATAAGGGTTAATAGGGGTTGAACTACCGAGCGTAGATAGTGAATACTAAAATGTAAATGAAATATGTAAATAGTATATTATTATATGTGACAATTTTAAGTTTGAAAGAAAGTTGTAAGGGGTATATGTATGTTTTTGGTGACAACAGCATATTTAGTCATCTGTATATCCACATATCCTGGAAAGCTCACTCTAGAATTGTCTGTCCTACTGAACAGTCATTGACCTATTAATACACATGCCCTGAGCCCTCAAAAATGCTCAACATCAACTCATGCCTAATGCATAGTTTTCCTAGTTCGACCGCCAGGCGAGACGTTTAGAATCGAAAACCAAATACCTGCTTGCGTCGCGAAAGTGTATAAAACCTTTCGGATAAACGTTGTAAAAAGTATTGTGTAACTTTTCATAGGTAAATTTTTTTTCTTGAGAGAAAAAAGAGCTTAAACGATTACTATTTAAATATAAACATTATTTTTGCAAACGTCAAACAATGACAGTGACGCAATTGAGAAACTTTTTTTACTTACAGGGCTTCACTGATACATTAAAAAAATATAATAAATGTGAGTTAATGTTATTTTTGCACTCCCCAAAATACGGTGAAATTAAAGAAATGAGTCGAAATTATAAGGAATTTAAAGAAAGAATCTGATTGGGATCCACCAAAAACGATTGTTGATTGTTAACGCCAAAATACTTTTTCTCGTTACTAATTGTTTTAATGGACAGTAGAAGTAGGTTATAGATTTTAATTGCATATTACTCTAAATTCCTTTGATATATTGAGTTTTTCTACTGACATTTCTTGGTGGAACTGCATTTTAATTGTAATAATAAAAATACTTTATAGTTTTATTCCGTTTTTATTTTTTTATTTTATTTTTTATAATTTTTTTACTAGTGACCGGGTTTCGTCGTGACCGACATCGTCAGACTGGTCTGACGAAACCCGGTCACTGGTAAAAAATTTGTAAAAAAAAAAATATATAAATAAAAGTGGAGTAAAACTATAAAGTATTTTTATTATTATAACTAAATTCCTTTGTCTGAAAGTGGTATTAGATGTTTACAAAATCAATATGTGAGTACTTATCTTTTAAACAGATTTACAAAAAAAATAATAATAAAGTGTCGAATTACATTATGCTTCATAGATATACATCAATAAAAATAAATAAAATTAATGCACCATCATTTAATCGTGCCTTGTGAATTTGTACAATACATGTGAAATAAGCAAATAGCTGGTCTTAGTGCTCAAGTGCAAGATTGTCCACTTCGCCTAAGTTTGATGAATTAATAATATTTTAATCAAGGCAAAATCGTGTAATGAGATCAGTTTAACCATCAAACGACGGGTCATAAGCTTTATAAATGACTACATTTCCATATTCACTTCTCAAAAATCTCAATTTCGGTTTTGTTATCAAATATGTTTTCTGTAGTTAAATTTTTTAAATCTATTTTTAATTTTTCACTACGATTCACAAAACCATAAAATCGCGATGAGTAGAACTTCATGGTAATGTTGACTCCAATCTTCACATCTTGAGAGCAATTTTCCACTTTATAGACTACCAACCTCTTCACTTTCTTCTGGGGGTGAGTGAGGTGAATATTTTATTCTTCCAGCACCCTATGAAGAGTAAGTCGGAGTCTCACCTTTTGAAAACAGCCCCCGAACATGCGCGAAGGGCTCAAAATTTATCTCACCTTAGCTTTCTCTTCCTTTCTCAGGAAAATATGCGTAAATAAAATGCCTACAACGAGCACGCTATGAATAAATAAATTCATTATTAATTTACACTCTGTCTCAAAACAAAAATTTTTTTTTTTTTAAAACACAGATTTATGTTTGATGAGTTAAGAGTATTAGGATATATGTCAAGACCATTTACATTCACGTTTATAAAAACTTAGTGTTAACCTTAACACACACCTTTGGTAACAAAAGTAATTTTAGGAATCACTTAATAATTAATGGAATATAATATCATCTCCTAAATGGCTGTAATGTCACACTAGTTTACATATGATACAAGATTTGAAATATCTCTTTTGTTTTTTTTACGATGAAGCTGTATTTTTTAAATTTTCAAACGGATATTTTTACACCAGATTTGAAAAGTAAAATTTGGATTAAAATGCAGGATTTTAATACAATATTTATCCTTGTTGCTTGCAATACAAAGAATGAATGTGACGCCAATACAGCAATAAATCTAAAAAGAGAGCACGAATAAAGAACTCATAACAAAGAAGACGGAGAAGGAGACGGAGACGTTGTTCTGTGGCCGGTTTTTGTGTGAAAGAGATTCAGTGGGTTATTAGCAGTCAGCGGAGGTGCATGCATGAAATTTAATTTATTTTGCTTTAACAGGGATACATCATATTTTTATAAATTATGGAAAAAAAGCTATTGGACAATAGTCTCTAGGTTCTTTTTTCAAATGTCCAAACTTAAGAATATTCCGTATTTTGCTAGTGGTAACACGATGTTACATCACTGGCTGCAAAATATTTTTTTACCACAGGCTTTTAAGAGGTTTTCGTCTACGGCTGAATATAAATATACAAATTTGTTTAATAATGTCTAATTGAATTTAGGAATAAAGAAAGATACCACTTAATTCAATAATACATTATAATTTCTGTATTATCGTAATCGAAGATATCCATTTAAACTGTCTTAAAGTAATTTTTCATATTAGTATATAATATAGTTTGAGAAATATTTCCATAAGAATCCCGCGTTTCCGTACTTCGGCGAATGGAATTAAGTTATTTTTCTCGAACTTTCCTCAAGTTTAAAGATCAAACGATTCCAGGTCGAGAGTGTCAATACGATTTGTTTTTTTTTATTTTAAAAGAAAATAAACATTTTGTTACGCTCCTTTGAATGTCAGTTCTTTTCGATCAGATTTTCGATCAAAAGAAAGGGGATTTACCGAAAGAAAAACGTTTCAGCCAAACCTTAAAATATTCGAAATAATATATTTTACCTGTGCGAGTATATTCGCCTTTTACGGTATCTAAAAATTGAGTTTAAGGTGTATTTATTTTATTATGGGTGTGTTTCTGTTTGATTTTGGTGTGGGAATTTTAAAACACGTTATAAATTAGGTATTCATTTATTTGTTCTTTCCTTCTCCCTACATTTTTTATATTTATTTATTTTTCAAAAATATTTACAAAATTGTCTTAAATTAAAGTCCTGCTGAGTTGCATACATACAACTCGTCAGCAGGTTCTTATAAATTACATCGATTATTTACACTTAACCTACATTAACAATAATTTTACTTGAAAAACAATTACAGATTACATTATGAAAAATTAAAAACTATCATTAATACAAAAAACTTTTTTCTAATAACCATAATTTGAGCAAACGTCGCACTCCTGTATTTAACTTAGTATTTTTTAATATTGTTTGGTAACATATTAAATATTTTAGGTATACTGTATTGCAGTGTCTTTTTGCCATATTTATTGCAGTATCTAGGAACAGCTAGCCCTTCCATACTAGTAAACTTGGTGTTGTAATCATGTACCAACTTGAGTTTATACTCGGAGTGCGACGCATGCTGACAAATTAATTTGTACCAAAGTAGAGCCCTAACAGATAATTTATTTACAGATTTATACATTAATTATATTGAAATATTGTGTCTCTGGCGGTATGCATCTTTATGTAGTAGCAATTTGATCATTGAATTTTGCAAGGTTTGAATAAAATTAATATTAGTTTTACTTGATAACCCCCAGGAAGTTATGGCGTATCGTATAATTGATTCAGAGAGAGATAAATAAATAATTCGTAAAGTATTAACAGGGACATAATATTTTAATATGTACATTCTATTACTTATTGCTCTTAATCGCTTACAAAATTTTCTAATATGTACATCCCATTTAAAATTACAATCTATAGTTAAACCTAAATAAACATACTGCTCAATATTGAAATGTTAATTGAAACCCATCGCAATCATTTGATCAGCGACTGAAGCATTACATTTCATTGGATACGACGATTTATTCAAAGAGATTAGAGCTTATGGCAACTCCTAAGAAGTCCTAATAATACATGCACTTCTCCAAGCCATTGCAGGGTGGCTCTTCTCACATCTGTTCACGCATTAGCAACAAATTAATGCTGAGACCGCCACAAAGATATTATTGTTGATAAGAAGTGTCTCATTATTTATTTGGTAATGCTTACATTTTTTTGTAAAAAATATTTTTTTCTGACTTTTTGTTTTTTTACTATAATACATTTTTTAAATATATATATGGCCTAAGCAAATTACAACTGTTATATGAAGAAACATATGAACAAGAAAATGAACAAAAATAACATCAAACTATGTAGCAAAAACAAACAAGGGCAATAATCCCACTTCGCCTGTTTATCTGAGAGAGCTCATCCAACCTCTTTCACAACACGGACTATCTCTTCGTTCTAGTAATGAGAGAACCCTTTTAATACCCAGTCATCGCTCTAATTTTCTTGCTTTCTCTTTCACAGTAGTAGCCGCTCGATTGTGGAATAATCTACCCACTAATGTTAGAGACGCCCCTTCTTTATTTACATTTAAGTCAAGATTGAAATGTCACCATCTAAATATTTAAATTGTTCCTTTATCCTTCTTCTTTCCTTCCCATCCCCTCTCCTCTCTTCATAGTTTAGGTTATTTTTTTTGTATATATTTTTATTTTTGTTAATCTTTATTTTTGATTTTTGTATAAAATTGTAAGATGCAATATGTCCATGTATTCATAATTTTCTCAAACTGAACGGTTTGGGTAGGTAGGAAGAAATTGCCTTAAGGCAATATGCCCGCCCTTATATGTATATATATATATTGTATATGAATATGAAGTGTCAAATAAATAAATTAATAAAATAAAATAAAAAGTATTCAAGATTAAGAAAGCGGTGTCGTTTATTTTGCACTCTTTGGAATATCTTGGACATTAGCGCTCTCAAAACTGTGTATTTTGCTCTTTTTTAGTCAGTGGCAACCTATGATATAGTGGGCTGGGGAGGTTGCACGGTGTCTATCATGAACCCCCTAATAAATGTTCAAAAAATTATACTCAGAGTCATGCTTCGATTTCCTCCCACTTTCCAATCTGAGACATTGTTTCAATTCATGAAGGTACTGGACATTAGACATTTTTTGACAAACAAGAATAAGAAAACAAGAGTCATTGACACATTTCTGGTTATGCGGCAAGAAAAGGAGATCCCAGCAGAATGCTCGTGCGAGGTTTCCTGTATTTTGAATTGTTTAATACCAAAAACACATACGACTTTTGCTCAGGGGAATTTCTATTTTGTGGCCCCAAGAGTGTTTAATGTCCCGAATAAAAGTATTAAGATCTCCAAAACAAAAACCAATATCAGAAAGAGTGTACAAGTTTGGATTTTGTCTAAGGGAAGAGACACTGCAGGAGACTGCTGCGAGATATTGCATAGATTTTAAGGGTGTTGTTCAGATGCCCTTTAAAATGTATGTATGTTTATGTAATAATTTTTATTTTTTATTTTTGCTATTATTTAATTGTGTACATGTTTCTACTTTCCATTATGTTGTATCCCAACTCAACATAGGGCTCTTGGCTTCATAGAGTTTGGGATAAGTTATAATTCTTTTTTGTTATAATATATATATATATATATATATATGTATTTGGGTGAATAAATAAATTAATAAAATAAATTAATTTAAAAACAAGATCAACATAAGACTTCGGAGTAACCGTTCATACATTGTTTATACTGCTTTAATTTTCTTTCAATTGATTTGCTTATTTCTTAGAAATATTTTTTTTGTACATTTCAGAGAAGTTTCGTAATTCAATTAAATATGCATCGTTATTATGTAAAAAAAATATTAATAAATTGGATTTGGCTGCAGCGCTAAACTCTCACACTGTTAATCATTAAAACACCAATTATAATTATATCGGTTGCTATTGTGTAAGAGTTTATATGGTTTCTGAAATGGGAAAGAACATCGAAGCAATATAATTGGAGGCGATCTTGATTTCCCAGGAGTATAATTTAAGCTAAACGAAATTGTATTCCAAACGGAATAATATGTTATGTGAGTGCATTTCAATTATTATATTGGATGAAATTATATTAAACGAATTCATACAAACTTTTGTATTTTTATCTTGAAGTATAATTAGATAAATATATGTGTAAAGTGGCCACTCAAACCAGCCAATGACAGATCATAAGTCCTTTAAATGCCTAGATTTCCATATTCCCTTCTCAAAAATGTTTTCCCTCTCTGTTGAAATAAATTAAAATTTTAATAACTCCCTAGGGAGGAAATCCAGCCAGTCTGCAAGCATTTGGACATACTCAAACATTGTTTATTATTTTGACTTGAATAATAACTTACTTTAGAGGATAAAACACAGGAGTAAATTTTTTGCCGTTTTGATGTTAAAACGAAGAAATTATCGCAATAAGGAATACGCGAATAAAACACCGAAGTTCACTTTTGTCATAAAAAATATTTTCTTAGTTGAAATAAAAATCTGAAGTCCACTTAGTTTTGATGTAAAAACGTCAGTAGTCCCAAATATGTTTTTTTAATCATCAACATAATCATTTTCTTACATAGAAAGTTATTTATAGATTGAAATTATCTCATTCGGTTTAAAAGTTATGATCTTTGGGAAATCACGTAATCGCAAAATCTTGTTTCCTGAACAACAACAAAAAAATGTTTTTAAAAATAATAAACCAAACATTTTTTATTTTATTATTCATGTAAAAGGCAGTTTTGCCGTTTTTATTAATAAAATTAAAAAAAAACAAAATTTCTTTTAATGTGACTCCCGTGGTTAACATTTAAGGTACAAATGTTATTAAGCCACAAAATTAGGGCTTCAGATATAAATTTTAGATTTTAAAATTCTTTATTTTAAAGCGAATTTTAAAAAGCTTAGTACCCCACTTCATTACTTTATTTATTATTTCAAAGGAAAAATACTTTTCTTCCTTAAAGAAAGTAGATATTTGGTTTTTTCTTAGAAATGGTAATTAGCCATAATATGTTTGGAAATGGACGAGTGATTAAAACTTTGATAGTGAGTTATTTCATGACTCATTATCAATCTTACAGTACCTATGTAAATACATAAAAGGTGTAAAGGTTGATGTTCCGGATAATATAAAACTTTGAAGTTTCAATACTGTTATAATTTAAGGTATTTTGTTTTTTTTTATAATTTTGTTTTAATGTAGTTTACGTATAAAATAATGAAAATTGAAAATACTCGTATACGCTTAATAAACATTAATATTAAAATATTTGAAAAAGTAAAAAATAATATGTAAGTCTACGTAGGTTCGCACAACATGCAATGACATATTGTAAAAAATAACACCGGCATATTCAGGAAAAATAAAATATATTTTAAATTTTTCATACTTTTAAATACACAACATTCTTTTAAAAAATTATTTACAATCTGGCACATTTTACAAAAATAAATACTTTTAATGCTCGTGTAACAAGTTCATCTAAAATTAATACATATTTACATTTTTATATTATTAATAATCGTAAAATGCTTTGGCAAAATGGATAATCCTATATATAATTTCATAAAAGTAAATATTATTGATTCAGTATCATTAAAATTTAATGTTGAAGTTAAATAAAAAATACAAACTGGGTATTTTATACTGATGTGATAAATAATTTAGATTAACTTATTTTCATAAATATAGAGAAAATATTGTCTAGGCAATTTTCGTCAGTTTTTTATAGGAATATTTTACACAATACTACGTCTGATGGATGTTTGTAATTTGAGCATCGTCTGTTCTCATTACGTCAACAAAACTATGGTCCTCATCACACGAAGTTTCTGATCTCGAAGATCCCCGTCCTGAAGACCCACATGACTTTAAGCAGCAGCACCTTCCTTGAGAAGTTTGGCTGACTTGGTTTCCCGTAGGAATATCAATTTTCTTGTACTTGACTCTTCTGTTCTGGAACCAAATCTTCACTTGTCTTTCTGATAGTCTCAGGTTAGTTGCTATCTCGATCCTCCTCAAGCGAGAGAGATACATATTTAGAGAAAATTCTCTTTCAAGTTCTAGAAGTTGCGTGCTGGTGAACGCGGTCCTTATTCTTTTGCTAGAATCTTCCTTTAACTCTACGCGTTTTTTTTCTCTGTTAAACCCTAGGAGACGGTCTTCAGACCCTGCTAGTGGTGGCGTAGGAGTGGATCCTCTACTGTCGTCACCTGATCTTGATGGAGAGTTAGCGATATGATGAGCTGCACCAAAATATGGAGGGGAATTTGTAAAACGTCTGTGTGGAGACGTAGGGTAGCACGGAGAATTTCCGCAACTTCTTGGAGGAGAATTCCGAGGGGGCGATAACCTGTCACTCAATCCAAGAACTGGTAAAGGAATAATAGGCTGTTGCGTTAAAGATGTATTCAAATTGTGATGCGGCTGTGGTCTAATCACGTTTGGAATTGGCCTCAGCAGTGGGTTCTTCGTGTGAAACATTGGATTGAATAACTGGTGATGTTGTTGCAAACCCAATTGGAAAAGATAACTGCTTAAGTATCCTGCGTGGTGTGTTGGTATTGGAGGAGGCGGTCGGGTATCCATCAGCTGAGTGGCTCTCAAGAATGGATCTTGAGGCATCTTTGATGAAAAATCTCTCGGCGTATTGCTTATAAGCGAATCTACCAAGAAAGATCGCGACATTTTTAATTTGCACAAAAAACAGTCATGTAATCACAAAAATGTCCCAATCACAGAATTTGAAATAATAAAATCACTTTTATTTCTAATCACTGTAATAATTATATTGTAGCGCAATTAAATAACGAATGTTGCACCTTCGACGGCTAAGGGCTAACTGGTCTCGCTAAATGCTTCCTCCCTAATATATGGGTGCACCCCTCGGATTATTATTAACATTTTTGCTATACCGGCGTACTATTAACAATGCACCCCAGACCACACCCCCCGTAGGGAATGCAAAGAGAGAGGGAAGTTTGGTACATCCCTTGCACACTTTGCATTTTTTTTCACGTGTGTCGGTGAGATAAACAACCATTGGAATATTGCGAAATAAAAAAAAATATTTAATCAAATTTAAATATAATATATAACTACAATAATCAAGAAACACAGTATATAAGTGAGGATGCAGTGGGTTTTATTTTGTACTATTAGTTTGGATTTTTAATTTCTTACATCATATCATAAATACACATTTTTCAGTTATTTATTTATTTATTCTCTTGAATAAATGATGCTTTTATTTTCTTATAATGTATTCTTTAAATGATCTTCATCATTTTCCTCAGCAATGCTCTAAAATTGTGGTTAGGTGATCAGTTTTACGGTTCAGGTGCCAGTCTAGAAACAATGTAATATTGCAGTTAAAATCATCTTTTAAATCAGTATTTTACATTTACTCTGCCAGCAATCGAACCTAGGATCATAAGCGTGGTTGGCGAACGTGCCAATCACTATATTGAGAGGCGGATTTTTAGTTTTTTAACGATTTCTACCCAGTCAAAATCACTCATCCAGGATTCAGGTTTTATTTCATATATAGAACTGTATTTTTCGACAGGATAAGTTCAACTTCAATTATTTTTGTAACAATAAAAAAATTGACACGTATTAACGCTTATATACGCAGAATGATGAAAGTTCAGTTCGTAAAATCAGCCAACGACAGTTTGTACGCTCTGTAAATGATGAGCCTTTCATATTTGTTTAAATATACATTTATTCGTCTTTGTTGAAATACGTGTTGAACAAAATGAAAACCCCGGGAGGGTTAAAATCAGTGCGTTCGAATGTTTAATAACCATGGTTATACCATTATTTTATTTCCCTTGTTTGTCTTTGCAACAAAGTTTTATGTTCTTTATGTTCAGTTTCTTGTTCTCACGTTTATTCATATAATTGTTGTTATTGGCTTAAGTTGTATATTTAATAAATAAATAATATGTCAATGCGTGTCTGTCGGTGAGTCAAGTAAACATAATTTAGTGGGTGTAAGTAGGCACACTAGAACATTTTAATGTTAAATATTATGTTCATAAGTGTGAAATCCCTAATAAAATTATTGATCATTATATTTTTTATAAAACGCATGATTTTAAGGCTATTTGTCTATTAAACCAGGTATCCACTATCCACTCATTCGAATATAATGACTCATATAAATTTTAAGAATTAATTAAGAAAATCACCCATTCATTACAAGTAAAAATTGGCCCATGTTTTTTTTAAAATTAATTATTGTGTTGTGGATTTCCCTTTCTATTTGACGTACAAAAATCAAAAGCGAATAAGATATTGTGCCTATTTAAAAAAAAATACAAATTTTAATTAATAGGGGGTCTGTGAAATACTGTTAAATCCAAAAAAATAATATTTTTTTACGATGAATTACGATTAACACAAACATACATATAATATATATATTATTACAGAGATACATGAAAAAGAAACATTAAATTAATAAAGAATATTATGATTCTTTTTTTGGTATATTAATTTATAGTGTTTTGAATATTTAACCTATAATTACGAGTTTGTAAGAACAAACGAAATGTATCAATTTTAAATTGAATTCCGTTTGTATTTTCACTTTGATGCTTTATTATTTATTTACATATTTATTTTTTGATGATGGGTAATTCATAATACCTGAAACTAGCTGTGTTATTATATATTAAACTATTATGTGGTTAAAATTACAATGTGTTTTATTTTAAATTAAAAAAAATCCACAAAGAAAATGCTGAAACAAAAAAAAAATTCACCATACTCGTTACCTAACCGATGTAGTCTAGATGTTAGTAAATTGAAATAATAATTATGACGCCTGTATTTTGACAAATCATTTCAAAATTCAAGCAAATAAATAGAATTTGGTTATCATGATATATTTATTTTAAATATTAGAATATTTTGTACTCTTTGGACTAGCACCCGAAGCGTAAGACTAATTATCCTACCCCAATGTAAAAAAAGATCAAGATACGCTGCGATTGGAGTATTAATTCAACGCCTTATGCACCATTGAGGAGGATTCACGCAGAATAGATTTTATGTATACATATATTTAAAAAAAAAAACAATGTTTCGTTTCCCTGTTATTTTCTCTCCAAGAATAATTCAATAATTTACTGATACCCCCCCTCGGTACGGTCCAATAGAAGAATCCCAATAAAGTCCTTTCTCTCGCCGGGCCCCGCCCTCCTTCCTCGAGGGCCCCGAATAATGTAGTTTTAAGGGGGCCCTGCAGAGAGGGGCCGTCATGATATTAGAGACTCTGACATTATTAATATGATTACTGTTTTATTAAAGCCGCTCTGTGATTGTGGGGCAGCCATAGATTCATGTATTTATTTACGATGGGTTATTAGTGTTATTATGAGCCATTGTGATTTCAATTGATTTTAAGTTAGAAATGGTTGTGAGAAAGATGGCCCAAATCTGAAACATGAAAAATAATTTAAACGATATTATATTGAATACCCGATATTTTAGCTATTCTAATGACAAGAGACGAATAAAATAATGAGTTTTGTCTGTTTTTTTAACAGATTAAGAGAACAAGAGATCACAAAAAAACAACTTGGAATATGCGTCACAAATATGGAATCCTATGTACAATGTGCAGATATCACGCATTGAAAATATTCGTAAAGTACATGTGTTTCCGGTTGAAACTTGAGTTTAAATCCAATCAATATATTCAAATATTTTTAAAAAAAACACCACCTTTGCAAAAACGTCGTAAATAGCTGATAAAATTTGCATCTGCTTTAATTGACTGTCCTGAACTAGTATGCAAGCTCTCTATTAATGTCCTTTCCAAAGTTCTAAGGAATAGCCGTCTTCTTCATATTCCTCTTGTTTCATCTAATTATAGGCAAAATGAATATTTATGGCGAACTTTTAATCATTTTAATGTAATAACAAAATCATAAAACAAAGATGTATTTGTGAATAATCATTGTGACGTGCGGCGTTTGCTTTCAAAATAATTCAAAGTATTTTTTATTTTCTTTTGGATTTACATTAGATTACTGTTCATTTTATGTTCGAGAATCTTTTTTAATTTACCGTGATGCTTCTTGGGAAAACCTGTAATTGGCTTATTTGTGATTTGTTTTGTTTTATATATAAGACAAATAAAGCTGTTGGTTATCCAAATACAGAATAATAAAAAAGAATTTTAAAAAAACATGTTGTTAATAATGTATTCCACTTCGTTATTTTACAAATAAATCTGTATAAATGTTATTCCCTCGATTGATCGCGATCAGAATAAGGTATTAAAAATGCTCACTTTTGTGTACTTGACATTCCGTTTTCCGGCTTGTATAAAATAACACAATATTATAGAACGTAAAAGCAAACACAATATCATGTTAAGCAGAAAAAAATATTTCAAATGACGTGTACCAGAAACCATTTTGTTTTACTGTTGGTTCTCATTTTGAATTTGATAAAAAACGGACACAACTTATGCTAACTGCCAAAAACAAAACCTTATATTCTTTACTAACAGTAACTTTATTTGATCATCACCATTCCTTTTCCGCATCTAATGGTGCATAGAGCGGTGCAATGGTACACCAATTGCAGCGGATCTTAATATTTTTTTGTTACGTGAGGTAAGATGATCAGTCTTACGCTTCAGGTACCAGTCGAGGGACAATGAAATATTCTAGTGTGAAAACACCCCGTCAAACAATTATTTCGGGAATCGAACCCGAAACCTCTTGCATGGTAGGCAAACGCTCTGACCATAACACCACGAGGCCGATTTATTTAGAAGTACATAAATACGAAAATGATAAAAACAACTGACAAAAACCCAACAGAAATCATTAAAAATACATATAGTGTCCATTTTTCATTTAAAATTCCGTAATCACAAAATATAATATCTGTACCTCAGAAGCGCATACGCATGAAAATCCAGAATGCCGAAATGACATTTGAATTTTCGTATCTCGTACGTGATCATGTCCATTGATTTTAAAGAAATGTAAGTCTTATAATGAAAGAACCAATGTATTAAGATACTGAAAATACAAATAAATGCCTTAAATTATTAGAAATCACTTAGAGAAAGTAAATTCTTTAGACTCTTGTTAAACATTTGACGTTTAGATTTGCATCCGTCTGCCTCTAAGGTACAAATATTTTTAAAAGAATATACCTACAAGTAAAATGTAAAAAAAACACAGTTAAAATTCGCAAAAACATGTCTCGTCATAATTTGAGTGCTGTCATTTACAAAGTTCCTTAATTTGGTTTTAAAATGAATTTAATTCATTCCTTCTATAATATACTGAGCTGTTGAAAACTAATGTATCGCTTAAAGACGTACTTCATGGTAGAACCTAATTTGGGGTTTCTTGCCCCTAATTGGGTACCTGCGTTAGCTAATGACTAATCACCAACACAAGAAAAGGTAATCGTAATTATTTTCTAAGTATTATTTAACTAGCCCTTCCGATTTTACTAATTGATATCGGAATAAAACATTAGTCTAAGTACACCAAAATTTCCTTCCGAAAAACATTAAGAGCTAATTGGATAAACTTTGGAATGTATTCTGAGAACTTATTGGGACTTTTATTCGGTATTTAATAATTAAAATATACCGTTTATTTACTTTTACAGGTAATTAACAGAAGTTTCAAAAGTCAATTGTCTAGGTACATTTTAAATAATAGAATCGATAGGAAATTTTTTTTGGTAGAAAAAATGTGTTTTTGAAATTTCGTCTATTTCTGAACACCCTTATTTTTTTATAAACCACGTCAAACCAAAAATTCAATAAAAAGTTAATATACTGATGAGATTATTTAAGCAAAATTATTGCGTTTTTTTTTGTAATTTTTATTTTTCGCGTACTTCTAGTGGTGCGCAGTTCGTCTGTATAAAACTTTGAGCGTTTTTTAACTGTTAAAAGACTATGGTAAATAATTACTTTGCGCGCGGTAGTATAACATCGTGTTACCATAAGCAAAAGATTAAAAGTAAATATTTTAAAGTTTAGACATTAAAAAAAAAAAAAACATTACATGTTTAAAAATTCTTTTTCCATAATCTATAAAAAGAAAGATACAATTAAATCTTGTTATAGAAAAATAAACTAAAAATCATTAATTCACCCATCACACATGCGTGCATCTCTTTTCACTGCCAATAACTGATTTAATTTATTTCATAGAAACGCCGGCCATAAAACAGCGTCTCTGTCTTCCTGTTATGAGTTCTATGTTCGTGTTCTCTCTTATACAGATTTATTGCTGTATTAGAGTCACATGTATTCTTTGCTTAGCAAGGATAAATGTTTTTTAATATTGAAATCCAGCATAATTAAACAAATTTTACTTTCCAAATCCGGTGTGAAAATGTTCATTTGAAGATGAAATTTAAAAAAATATATATTCAGATAAACATAATATAGTACACAATATTGATACTTTGTATAATTTTTATATAAATACGATAAATATATTTGCAATAACGTTTCTGATTACGTAAAAGAAAAAACAATTCTTTTGTACACAATGGTAAGTGACGTCTTACAATAATTTGGATATTTTAGTTTTAATTAATTATATTTTTAGGATAACATATAAACTGCAAAAAAATGTAATCAAATCGTTTTTTTAATCAGTGCTGCACAAAAAAGAATTATAAATATAACTTATCATTTCTTTCTTTAATATGTTGCATTCCTGACTACACGTTTTATTTTCTTTGTTCATTACATTAAAGAAAAATATTTCTCTGTAAATATAATGATATGCTGTAGTTGTTTTTAATTTTGAAATTAAGATGTTACCACTTGTTTTAGGTTGCGTACTTAATTGTATATTGATTTATTTTGTTTTTATGGGTTTGAAGCAAACAATTATTTTTATATAACAATTTAACGAAATAATTGAACAGTGGAAAAGTAGACAGTTTTAAAAAAAATAACTTTTCAAGTAACTTTTGTATTTTTTCGACCGGTAAAATATTTGTTTTAAAAGCACCTCCGATTATTCCGTACTGTAATATGGACTGGGCTAATGCAAAATAAATTTATTTTAATTTTTCGATGGTTTATATATTCCTCAATCTAATAAATACATATGTAAGTTTTCTCTTCGTATTTACAATATTATTAATTTGCTCTGTATGTATTTTATATTTGTATCAATTATAAGACCTACATATTTTTAAAGCGATTAGAAGGCAATAATCATTATGAAACTGATATTCTTCATTGCATTTTGTCAAGCGGATGTAAATATTTATACGAGGTATAACTTGTTCTTTTAATGTTAAAGTGATGTAATATGTTTTTTAGTATTCAGAGACAAAATATTGTCATCGAACCATTCATTTAATTTATTTCAAATTTACTTTGTCCCATGAAGATCGCTTTGTAATGAGTACGGTCTCATCAACATATGAAATGATGTCACCATTCATATTTTGGATGGTAAAAATATTTTTAACGAATATAATACATAACATAGGTCCAATTACTGTTTCTTGAGTTATCCCTAAATCTGAACAATTTTTTTTGTTTCTAAAAGTATCATTAAGTTTCACTATCTGTTGACGTCTTTTTAAGTAACTTTGAAACCAAGATCAAACATTTCCTCAAACAGAAATTTACACACAAAACAAAACGCACACAAAATAAAGCTTCACAATTTAAAAGAAGAAGAGATTTATATCAATTCTTGTATCGTACGTAGACTATTGTGACATTTCATTTGCACAATGTTACAATATTATTTGGGTTTTGTTTGTTATTTTTATTTGTCGCACATTTATATACTTCTAGTAGTGCGTAGTTTGTCGGTACATTAATCCAGCATTTAAAAATATTTTTTAACCCATAAATACAGGCTAGATGGCCATGTTACTTTTTTCGAATCGAGTAGTGCTGTGGTGCATAATGTATTAGATATTTTTTACATAAATACCAGATAAAAAGTCCCATGCTTTTGATGCTTGTATAAAGACCATGAAATGTTCATCATTCCCTTTCCACACCAAATGGTGCACAGGGCACTGTATTGGTATTCCAATCGCAGTATACCTTGATCATTTTTGTTACATAAAGGTAAAATAATCAATCTTTTTATTCAGGTGTCAGTCCAGGGCCTTAAATATTATAGTGTAAAGACGCGTTTTGAAACAAATATTTAATGTCAACCATGTTGGAAATCGAACCGAGACCTTTTGCCTGATAGGCAAACGCATTGACCACTGCACTACGAGGCCAACGAAATATTTTGAAAATTAAACTCGAAAGCTCTCTCATAGCAATCGCGAGGAAAACACGTTAATCACTAGACCAATGCGAATTAATCTTTGATGGGTTTTTTTTATAAATATTTTCTCAGTAGTCCTCGAAAACACTCGTCCAGGGTTCTGGTTCTATTTCACACCGATAAATTAATTTCACATTTTTCCCGGACACAATTTTTTTATATGATGTACATTTTTTAAATCCTTAATAAAAAATCTTGTTACATGCAACATTTTGTCTGTTAAATGATTTTAGGTTATGTGTTTTAGGGGTTGTTATATTAAGGGTAGTTGCGAGTTGCGACCGTCATGGTTTTAATGTTATTGAATTCGCGTTCAAAGTTCCCCCCTTTTACCGGGTATTTTCATACCCTGCTAATGGATTGCATATGCTTTCTTCTTTGGTTGGGTTTAGCCTGTGATTCGGGGTAACACGAGTATCTGTATAAATGTTATTTGCTAATCACATTAAAAGCCTGACAATTCTAACATATTGAATATTTATCACTATCGGTGGTGATTTCCACTAAATTTGATTTCATCAATTTGGTTTGGATACATATAAAGCAATTCTGTAATGGTGTTTGCAATGGGGAAATAATTTTCTAATGACTAAACATTTCACCAGATTGTTATAAAAATACAGGCATATAACAATTTTGTTTACACATTTTTTTTCAATTTCGTATTTAATAATATGCGAAGGTTTTCACGGTCACCGTTTTCAAAATGTTTATCTTTTGGGCGATTCCGTGTGTGTTGGATTTGTTCCGACGTTTTTGACTGGTATTTTTTTTAAATATTTATTGTTAACATACATTTTAGTTATTTTTAAAACATTTTTTTATTTATTTATTTTTTTACAGGACTCACCAAGCCAATGAATATGGCTTGTCGGTAAAGATCCTTTACAATGGTTAAAAAGCCAAGAGATAATAAAATACAAGCTGTGCTGGACAGTATTCAAATCCCTTCATGAAATGGCTCCAAAATACCTATCGGACCTTTGTATTAGGGAAAATACATGTCAAAGAAAATCTACTCTTAGGTCAGCATTTGATTCAGGAAGAGGAAAACTTGTTGAAATCCGGCGCTCCCCAAACACTAGATTTGGAGATCGTGATTTTGCCGCCGCCGGCCCCTCTGCCTGGAACCATTTGCCTTCAAACTTACGAATCATCAACAGTCCCAGTCAGTTCAGATCCCAACTAAAATCCTACTTCTTTAAACTATCATACCCTCAATTTTAAATCTGGAAATATAATGTATCACTTAAGTTTAGTTAGAATGTAAGTTTAGATATACAATTGTAAAGCGCCCTTGAGGTGATTTTTTACAAAAATGGCGCTATTTAAATCAGCCAAATATTATTATTATTATAATTTATAATATGATAGTCCTACATAGCTGTATAATAATATTTACTACTAACTTAAATATAAAGAGCGAAAAAAGTTCATGTAATTTATGCGAGTGTTGATAGATGCAGAAAACGAGGAAGACCGAAAAATACATGGCACGATCAAGTCCATCAAATACTTGAAGCTAGACATGTCGAGAGTAGGAATAATCGGCGTGAGTGCATGAGAAGATTTATGAATTTATTTATACTTTTACATTGTTTGTATTCTTTTTTTTAAACGGAATAATGTTCCCTCACTTGGGTGTCCCGTGCCGAGGGAAACATTTTACAAAATCTAAAACATGCCTAAAATTAGATTCGATTTCAATAATTTACCTCAAAATCTACGTCAAGAAATAAATTACGAAAAATTTAAGGATAGATTAAAGAAAAGCTTCTTGACATAACTCTTGACATCTTGACATTAACATTAACTGTATTTTAAAAAAAGAGATGTATGTTTAATATGTGCCCGTGTTTACAAATTTTGTGTTTTTATTTAATATATATTTTTTATATATATATATATATATATATTTTTCATTTTTTTTTAGTGTTATATTTTCTCGATTTTTAAAATTGTTTAATTTTTTATTTATTTTATTATTTTGTTTTGCATCTTATGTTTTATTTTTATGTTATTTTGTAAACTTGCCAAACACAAGAGCTAGACTCTTTTTTGGCAAGTTCAACCTTAAGTGTTTCATTTTTCTACTGAATGTATTGTTTATTTATGCTAAAAATAAAGGTTTTTTTTAAAAAAAAAAAAAAAAAATTTGCTATTAAACAAAGTTAACACAAACTTTTTCACAATTCATAATTTTTTCACTTAAATTTTAATTTTTAAACAACTTTCATATATGTTTTTCTTTTTCCTTCTCTTTTTTATACTTCCATAATTAACCTAACATATAATTGCTTTATTATGCGTATATGGAAACTTCACTGGTCCATTAGAATTAAGTCTAATTGTGTAAAATATTAAACTTTGTAACTGTACTGTATGTTTCCTGAATAAAAGAAAATAAAAAAAAAATAAAAAAAAATAACAATAACAATAAAAAAAAACGTTGTTAATTCAATTAACCTAATTATCATTAACATAATAAACAATAAAAAACTAAAATAATCATAAAAAACATAATCAATTTATATAGACCAATAGAACAAATTTCATAAACAGTACACACATTTAACCTATTTTGCTTGATCCCCTCATTGATCCGTGCGCAACCCACCTCCAATATCCATTTCTTAATAGTAATTTTATATTGTGAGAACTTTCTTATGGTCCTTATGGATAATGAAAGTAAAAAGGGAAATGTAGAGTAAGGAAACGGCGTGATGGTTTGCGCGCTTGTTTTGTTTTCGGATAAACGGAGTTTTATAGTATTTACATCTCGTTGAAAATGACCACCTAAGTTGAAAAATGTAATTGTGCAAATCACAAGAAAGCAAATGCTTTTAAAAAAAATAATTTTAAAACTCCCTCGTGTGAGTTCCAATATGTTGGTACAAATAATAATTACATGTATTTCGATATGTTCATATTTTGTTAAACAAATTTTACTTTCACAAGTTTGTGACTGTAATGAATAATACATAACTACACACTCCAAATGATTGTGCCGTTAAAGGCAATAAAATTTTATTGCAAAATCATTTACAATAGGCTAAAGAATTCACTTAAATGTTCACAAAAAGGTTTTTCATTCATAAATTCAACTAATAGTAGTAATACTGGATGGAGAAAAAAATATCACACTAATACCCACCAATATTATATCGTATATATCATATCAGTCCCTTTCCGCACCTAATAGTGCACAAGGCACTGCATTGGTACACCAATCGCAGCGTATCTTTATTTTTATTTTAATCATTTGTTGTTTTTTTTTGCACCACAACAGGCCAGGAGGCCAAATTACAGGGTTGAATTACATCACAGAACACCCAGGCTTGTGAAAAATCACATTTAATTTTTGTGTTCTCACCGGGAATCGAACCCGGAACCTTCCGTATGTGAGTCAAGCGTCTTGACCACTGCATTACGGAGGCCGTATGTTAATCTTATACTTGATCATTTTTGTTACATGAAGGTAAGATGATCAGTCTTATGTTTTAGTTACTAGTCCAGGGACTATGAAATATTCTGGGGTGAAAACACCCTTTTAAATAAATATTTCAAATTACCCATGTCGGGAATCGAACCCGAGACCTCTTGCATGGCAGGCAAACGCACTGACCATTACATCACGAGGCCGGTAGACCCACCAATATAAATGAGGCAACTTTATTGGACTTAACCTACTAGTTAATTGTAAATATTGTATAACTATACAGTTATACAATATTAATTTATACCATTTATTATTTAAGAATATATTTTGAGTTATTTTTTTTTCGACCTTAACCCAGTTATCAATTTTTTACAAATTTATTAAATTGAATCCGGGTCATGGTTTTGCAATGTTTGGGTAGCAAATTTAATATTTTGGGGCCCAGAGACCTGAAATTTCTTTGCCCGAATTTAGAGTTTATGGTAAACCCCACGACCTATCCTCTAGTTTGACTTCTGGGAGTGAAGGAGTGTTCTTTTTTGGATTTGGTAGAATAATTTGCTTTTTCAAATATTATTATTCTAAGTATATATTATAATTGCTGTATATCTAAGATCTCTAATTCCTCAAATAACTTGACGCTGGGGTACCTGAAGGGCTTTTTAAAAATTATTTTAACTATTGATTTTCGAGCAGATTTGAGAGGTTTTAATATTAATTTATTTGTGCCTCCCTATCCTATTATGCCATAAGTTATAATTGAGTTAAATAAAATAAAATACAGTTGATTGAGTTTAATTAGGGATAAAATGTTACGTATCGACTTGAAGATATGGGAGATCTGTTTATTCGACAGAACCTATAAAAAGGCCACGGATAGTAGCGAGAAGCTCCCCTCGGTATTCGGTCGTTCAGAGACATAATTGGTCTTTTTTTTTAAATAAAGAAGTGTGAGTGACGCACGGAATAACCACCAAGAAAACTTAATGTCAAATTTAATATGATTTTTGGCTAAGCTATTCGAAAACACAAAAAGCCCGCTTGTTTCGTGGTACCGTATGCATCTTTACCTGACTACACCTGCAACTAATTTTAAGGTTAAAAATACATTAGTATAATAGCATTTCAGACTTGAACAACATCCAGTTCGTATACAAGGACCTTATAGTACGGATTGTCTATTGTCCAAGGTTCAATTGTTTATTATCAATGGCAGAATCAGGACAATAGGACGAGTAGAGTGTCCTTAAGGCGTTTACGATAGACCGTCTGGCGCCGAACTTGTGCTGGTAGTTAGAACCTACTCTATTTAATTATCTTATTTTTAAATTAATTACCTACGGATATACTATAGTACTGAATTTTTGTAAAATATTTGTTTTAAAAGCACCCCCATCCGATTATTCCGTACTGTAATATACGAGTAGATTGGGCTGATGCAAAGTAAGTTGATTTTATTTTTCGATATTTAATATATTTCTTAATCTAATAAATACACATATAAGCTTTTTCATTCTATTTACAATATTGTTTATTTGCTCCTTACATTTTATTTTTGTATAAATCATAACGCTTTAATATTTTGCCGTTTTTTTTTCAGTGATTTGAAAGCATTATAAAACTGATATCCTTCATTGCATTTTGGATAGTGGATACAAATATTTATAGGAAGTATGACTTGTTATTTCAATGTAAAAGTGATGTAAAATGTTTTCAGTATTCAGAGACTAAATATTACCGTCGAATAATTATTTTAATTTATTATTACCTATGTTTGATTTCAAATATACTTCATCCCATGAAGATCGCCCTATAATAAATACGTTGTCATCAGCCTATGAACTGATGTCACCATTCATATTCTGTACATCAAAAATATTTTTAATATACATAATAAATAAAATAGGTCCAATTACTGTTCCTTGAGGTATCCCAAAATCTGAACACATAATTTTATTACGGATATACATTATACTGAATTTTTATTTTATGATCATCATCATCATTCCTGTTGAGGAGAGGACGAGGTGTGAAGAAAACCTCGTCCTAGAAGGAGGAAAATTGAGATTGGACTTTATTGTTTGGGAAGGAAGGTTGCTCAACTCCGCTAACCTGCTGATCATCATCAGCAGGTAAGTGCGGGCGTGACGTGTGCTGGAACCTGGCTGGTGAAGCTGGTGGTTGTGAGACGCTGTCTCAGCTTATATGGAGCTGGTGGTCTAAATGGACGCTGGCAAAGCTCGCTTGATGAAAAATTTGTTGAGCGCTTCACTTGGTTGCGGTTCGATTAGTACTACAATTTTAATGTTGTTACCGGCACTCGCCCGTAAAATTATTGTTGCGTGGAGTGCGTTAGGAGATGGGAAGGACAGGTAGGTATTTAGAGATTTTGTTGGGGTTTGTCCGAACAATTCCCTTAGTTACACCTGAGACTAGGACTTTAAATTTCTAAACTGAAAAAATATTATTTGGTTTTAATGGGTAACCGCCCGAGTTACTTAATTACCTATTTTTATCTTTATTGTTAAGTAAAAAAATATTTCGACTATTTAATGGGATTTGCATATTAGACTAACTACTATCCTGATGATTCGACGGATATATCTTGAAACCAGTAGACGTAGAAAAGTCGGTAAGTAGTTTATCTACAAATATTTACTAAAATTTAATAAAATGTAAGTCCACAACGTAAATACTTTAAATATTAATAGGTCCCTTTTTTTTTTTTTTTTTCACCGACCGGTTTCAAAGCAAACAAGCTTCTTTGTCAAGGTTTACGTAACTAATGAGTTGATTCCTTTTTAATTTATTTCTATCATGTTCACTAAATACTATACGTGGACCCAATAAATCAAGTGGTTTTTTCTTACACGAATGGTAATTTGATATCATTATTTTCGAAGTAAGCCAGGAGAGGACTAAAAGAAATATTGTTTTTTTGGTCATTAATTATTGTTTTCTTATTATGAATCGCTTTTTTAATTTCTAAAATTTCTAAGTTGTCTAATTTTAATACTTTATTTTCAACGTGAAGTACTTTTAATCTAGTGTCTTTAATGAAGTTATGATTATTTTCTATCAGATGATTTTCGAATTCAGATTTTTTTTTATTATTTAAGCATCTTAAGTGTTCTTTTACTCTAATAGTAAAGTTTTTTTTAGTTTTTCCAATGTAGATTGAATCGCAATCATTACAGTTTAATTGGTATATTCCAGATTTATTATATATATATATATATTTTAAAATTTAAATCTTAAAGTAGGGCACACATATCATACATATTGTTATGTGTGTTCTAATAATAACATTGCAAATATATTTAATTTATAAATTGTTTATCACATATGTCTTGACCATTATTTTAAATTTTGATACGTTTTTTTCTTCATAAATATTTTTTTCCATTTCGTAATACTTTTTAATTGCTTTAAATAAAATTGAATTTTGTGACTTTGCCTTTTTCCTAAATGGAAGTCTAATTTTGTTCTTTTCTCTAGTATTGTGATCGTGTTCATGCTGGTTCCGATCAATTTTTTTCCAAAATTCTGTTTTTTTATTAGAGTTTATAATTTTATGAACAAATATCATTGTATTGTAAAATGTTCTTTGTTTATATGTTAATAATTTCATTTCATTTACCATCGACTTTACCCTCGTATATCTGTTTTTTTTCAAATTGATTCTAAAGGCTTTATTTTGTAATACAGTTAGTTTATCTATGTTTTCTTTGTTTGATAAAAATAAAATGCTACTACAGTAGTTAACGTGTGGTTCAATAATTGCTTTGTAAATAGTTTTGCAGGAGTCCTTATCAATAAATCTTCTGATCCTTCCCAAAATTGATATTTTTTTGCAATCTTATTTATTACCATCTTAGCGTTTTGGTGAAATGTAAGTTTTGAATCCAACATTATACCTAAATATTTAATTTCAGTGACTTCATTAAGTTTTTCATTTTCTATTACAATTTTCTATTATTTATGGACTTTGTCTTTGTGATTTTTTAACAATGTTCCAAATAAACTTTAAACTTATCTTGTATTCAAATGACGATAAGCTTTGTGAATACTTAGACTTGAATATTAGCTTAAAAATGGATTCACTCAGTCTTTTTTGAGATATTAATCTGAATCTGAAGGTATGTAGGAATACTCCAAGTTAGAAGTTTATCTTAAAACGGTTTATGTATGCGGAGGTATGTAGGTACTGTTTATGACAATCGAAATTACTCGCGATCAATCATGAATCATAAGAACGTCTTTCAAGTACTTTTCTAAGGCGGCATAGTAACCCGGGATAAAGGGGACATGTCTTCTGTGATGTAACTGCAACATAACACTCCAGTATGTTAAAGGAACCGACAATTGAATATGTGAAAAGCAGAAAGTATCCAATCCACAACACTGATAAAGAGGAATACAAAAAAAAAATTACATTACAACCAGCGTGTATTATTAAATAACTATATATCGACCCTTTCAATCCGGATGTACATTTTAATGTAGGTGAATAAAATTTTTAATTCTCGTACACCTACCGAAATTAAAATGCAGCCATTTTATTATTTAGTTACTGGTATCTAAACAGCAGGTCCCAATTTTGTGATTTTATAAAACGCTGCGAGCGCCCAGTTTCACCGGCAACACTACTGATTGGTCCAACTCGTAAGCGTCCACGTCGCGAACGTTGGGCAATGTGATCACACTTATAACGGTGGGATCACAGCAGATAACGAGAGGATATTGTGTTGGGAGTATTTTACTGGTTTGATGTCAGTTTGGTACTGAAGATTTAATGTGTTTGACAGGCACTCACACTCGTGATTATTGTTACGTGGAGCTGCGCTAAGGGAAATGGGGAGGGCGAGTGGGTAGATAAAAATGTGTTTGAGAGTTTATCCAAACATCCGTTAAAAGTTTTTTTTTAGTTGTAGATGAAACTTTACACAAATTTTAAACCATAGTGTGGGCTAGATTATGAAATTACAAGAGAGATGTGGAACCAATAATATTTTTATTATGTCCAAATGATCATAGACAGGCTGGATTTCCTCCCAAGGGAATTATTAACAACTAAATTTGTTGCAATTGTTCAGTCGGATGAATCTCACCCACTTGATAAAAGTTTCAGATCTTTTACATCACAAAAGTCAACAGATAGAAAAGTTTAGGAAATGTGAATGTCTAAACATAGGCGGTATAGTAAATGTTATAAATGTAAGGAAGTTTAGGCATTTACAAGGCTTATGACCTGTCATTGGGTTGTATAATTAGTTTCTTTACACACTGTGGGTTGGATGTTTTGTGCGAATTTGGAAGCGTACAATTATCATTGTTGCCTAAGTACTTAACAAGATTTCAAAAGCCATAACTTGAGATTTTACGATACTTTAAGGTAACTTGTATGCAATGTCATTCATCCGTGTGAATCAGCTAGGGTGTTTGGAGAAAAAGTAGTACGTACCTAATGAAAAAAAGTAAAATAAAAAATACGATAAAATGCGAATATTTTATATTGATGGGAAAAATGAATTTTCTCCGAGGTGCGTCCTGCGGCTCCTGCGATACTAAGGAAGGGAAGAAGACTGTGTTTTTACTAACTATTAGGAATCAACATAGGTTGTGCCTGGTTTTTCTCAAACAAAAAGAGATGCACAAAAAGAGGACACACCAAAAACAAAATACAAAAAATTAGTCAATAATATATTCTTCTTTATTATTTCACAACAAATCAGTCAAAAATTAATGGCATCTTTACCGTACACTGCGCAAATATGAAATAAAGTATCATTGAAAAAAAATAACGAGATAATTTAAACATGTTCCTTTTGATAATGGATTATTTTTAAAAATATATTTTTTTTAAAATAATTAGTAATTACATTTTTAAAAAATACTCAAATTATTTTTTTTTGCACCACAAAAGACCAAGAGTCGTAATTATAGCGGTAAATTACAGTACAGAATATCCAGGCTTGAGAAAATCATATTTTGATTTTCGTGTTATTACCGGGAATTAAACTTAGAACCTTCCGGGCGCGAATAAAGTGTCTTGAAAAGTTAAATTAAAAAAATATCACATAACAGATATTGAAGGCGCAACGAGGAAATGTAAGTGATTTCTTTAATTTCATAAAACAGGAAACCTCGCGTCTTTGCATATGAATAAATTAAAACCTTGTATAAACCCAGTCATCTATATACTGTTCTCTAAAATATTCAACTCTTTTGAAAAAATATGTTTTATAAATTAATATTTTTCGGTCATGGCTTCGTTTACTTCAACACCATCCCCTACAATACGAGGCGACACAGCGTCTGAAAGATACGCTAAAAAGAGGAATGTAAAAAAAAACACAAATACCTCAATGGCTGAGGGATCTTCTAAAGCATCCCTTAGTGGTCGACCCGCCCCTTTTGCCAATTTAAAAGGAATATAAGCGATCGAGACGAATTATCGAACTCAAAACCTGTATGGCCATTCACGGACCCGCTAACCATTGACTAACTTCGCGTCAATGGAAAAGGCGCGAAAAGTTGAAAGTTGGCTTTGTTCGAGATGACAAAACTGCATCCAAAGGCCAATAAAATGTAGGATCTTATATCTTATAATAGTTATTTTTGTATTGTTCATTGTATTCAATTGACGTGAAATTAGACGGAGGCCTTTTGATAGTTTTGATGTATTTTGAAAAACGAATTTTATATTCCTACATCTGCCTTTAAAAAAAACACTTGTAAAAATTTATAAATTTATGGTATATTTGAAAAGAATTTCTTTCAAAATATGAGTGGGAGGATGAATTTTTTAATTGAAAAATAAATATAAACTTTGAATAATTTATTTCTTACGTGCTTATATTTTACATAAAATTTTTTCAACCGTTTTTCATCATATTTATGTTTTGCCAAATCAAATATAATTTTATTATGGACGTAGAACAACGGCGCAGGTGATTTTCTTTAACTTTACTTATAAATTGTTTATTTATTTTTCCACTTTATGTCATAATAAACAATGATACAAAGACAACAAAAAAAAAATGTAATACACAACGAATGATCGACCTGACCCCTACGAAAACACACACCAGTTTGACATAAAATACTTTACTACTAAATAAAAATTAAGAAAAATGGGGACATACATACAAGACGATGGCATTATAGTAACAAAAAATGCTTATATACATAAAATACCAGACAATAACAACACTACCACATTAAAAAGCAAAGACAACGTAGGACAGTAAAAAATACTTGCAATTTAAACACAACAATGACTTACCTTACCATGTAAGAAATTACACCGGAGACAAATTTAAAATCAACTAAAAAAAGCTGACGATGACTCTACTAACCAGACGAGACATAACATAATATTGTTAATTGAATCGGCATTCACTTCGTAACACTTCACTTTAAATTATTATTACGAAAACAAAACTATGTTATTAGTGTTACACAATTTTTATTATTTTACAAGAACACCAAAACAGTTTCGGGAGAGCACTCCTCCCATCGACGGGTGATATAAAATTAATATGGTAAAGACAGAATATGTTCACGATGTCATAGAATTTATACAAAAAATAAACAAATCAATCAGTGACACCTAAAGCAGGGGGGTTTATTCCACTTATCTAAGGTGTTAGCGTTTATATGGATAATTATCTAAAGTACATGACTAAACCTAATAATATTTCCTATATAACCGCTTACGGGTTTTGAAAAATAATTAATTAATTAATAAACGCTCCTATATACCCCAGTGAAAAATTTCAACGCTTATCAGTTCATGGTTTAAATCTTAGTTTTAATTCTCAAAGCACCCTCTTAGTCCACAATTCCTCTTTGTTCTCTCACTTATATAGTGTCCATGCGGCTTGACTGTGGAGTCATCTCCCATGCACTATCAAAGCTGTTACTAAAGTATCTCTGTTTATATTAACATATTACAACAGAGATGAAGAACATTTAAGAGGAGGTAATATGGAAGTCCAGGCATCTACAGGGCTTATGACCTGTCAATGGCTGGTTTAAGTGGCCACTTTACACACTGTGTAACATTCACCATTCTGCCCATATTTGAACATCTATATTCCTTCAATTCTTTCATCTGTTGATGTTTGTGAAATTACCTGGTCCATGAAGAAGTATAGAAATTGAAAAAATAAAATTTTCAGGCGTTGCCTAGTATGTAGGTGAAATAATTCAATTAGATGAATCTCACCCGCATAAATAAAGGTTTCAGCTCTTTAACTTCACAAACATCAACATATGAAAAAATTGAAGGAATATAGATGTTCAAATATGGGCAGAATGGTGAATGTTACACAGTGTGTAAAGTGGCCACTTAAACCAGCCATTGACAGGTCATAAGCCCTGTAGATGCCTGGACTTCTATATTACCTTCTCTTAAATGTTCTTCATCTCTGTTGTAATATGTTAATATAAACAGCTCCCCAGGGAGTTGAATCCAGTCTTTGTCTACAAAAATTTGGACAAACTCAAAATATTATCTCTGTTTAAATCAATCAAACAAACGAACCATCACGCCGTTTCCCCCGATACATGTCTATCTTCAAGTATTTGATGGACTTGATTGTGCCATGTCTTTCTCGGTCTTTTTCGTTTGCTACATCTATCAACGTTTGCATCGTAGATCCTTTTAGCCGTTCTTTCGCCGTCCATTCGCTTTACATGTCCAAACCAACGCAGCACCCCTTTCTTAATTCTGTCGATAATGCATGTCTCAGCCTTACATAGATACATAGTTCACGGACCTCGACATTTGTGCACCTATCAAGCATCGTTTTACCACACATTAGCCTGAGGAATCGAAGAAACATCATATTTCTCTTCCTTAATCTCTTCGCTTTTCTTCTTTCCTTTTTATTCTTTTTTCCCATTCAATAATAGTATTGATTTAAGGTAATTTATATTTAAACATAATTATTTACATTTTTGTTACGCCGCATGTACTATATACGTTTGCGTATAGCAATTGTTCTGTGCAAATGCAAAAGGTGTATGTACAATAAACATAGTGATTACAGCGCAGGACAGCACGCTGGGACAATACGATTCAGCCGCAATTCACATATGTGCGCTGCGAAAAAAAATACACCACGGCATTCATTACGAGCGAGTTCACGAAAAATATTGTTTACTTTATACTACGATCTATTGGAATTGTCAAAGGACGAACTAAGTATTTTTTTTTTTTGCCTCCGTCGTCAGCAGAAAAAATGCACGGGAGCGACACATACACGCCGGGCAAATCGCTATAGTCATAATTTCCTGTCCGTGCGTGTTCTCATCAGGACAATACGGCCGCGCGCGGTGGTGGGGGTAATCATTGTTCCGAGAATAAATTCTGGCCGTATTTCTCCGTGTCAATATCTCGGAACAATGTCTTGTCTTACAAATTGCTGTTTAGACGTAGACAATAGGGTAATATCGCATATTACAAATACCAAAAAAAATATTTGCAATGGATTTAGAATAATTAATTACATTTTCATAGTCAATATGGATATTGTAGTAAAATGCTTTCATACATAAATTTAAGAAAGAAATTTGAAAAAAAAAAATACGTCACTAGAAAAACGCGACATGTTTGATAGTTGTGACGTCAAGATTCGTGACAATGTTTTTTACACATTTGAATGGTCAGGAACAAATCAACATAAATCTTGACGCATTAGTAGCGTGGCCAATAGAATGACCGTTTTTGCAGGAATCCAAAATTACAAATTTTAATATATTTTTTATGCTATTTCATAGACCTCTATTACTTCAAAAGTGTAAAAAAAAGATAAACTGTCGAGTCTTGAGACAGAACGACATTGTATTGTCCACGTGTAAATGATATTTAAATTTAACATTCGGGATATTTATCTTTATTAAAAAAAATACAGTTTAAAAACTACAACTTTTAAACTTCTAGAAAATACTTTTAAAACAAACTTTCACTAAGCGAAATCAATTTTTCTTGAAAAAATAAGATTATTTTACAGAAACGTATTCAGAAATAAAATTAAACATTTTTTCTAACTTAGTTGCCCAAAGAAATTAATAACACCTGCAAGTAATGTTTTTCTTGAAAAAATATTTACATGTCCTTGCTTCAAACTTCCGAGTTTGCCATATTCATAAATTTTGAAATAGCTAGTGGCAGTGGCGGCTTTTTTTATGTCCATTGGGTTAATAACACCCCAAACTTAGTTACTCTTAAAAAAATATGTACATAAAGTGGATTATAAAGAATGTTTATAATATAATGCAATTAGGTTTACCATATTTAGTTTTAAAATCATTTATTCAAATATATAAGTACCCCTTAATCTTCATATGTTTAAACATTATCTAGAATATTATTTTTTTAAAATCACCGCACGCGCAGGTCTTTTTGGTAACTGTCCTAAAACTGATGTTTTCTCCTAACATTTTCACAAGAGAAAGAAAGATATGAAATGTATCGTACGTACATGAATATTGAAACATTTCACCCAAAATTAGTTGGAACGCGGGCATTGTCCCGGTGGAGATAATAATATTAAACACGGAAGATTATAATAAGATTGATAATAATGATTATAATATCTGCATTAGTCTAGACTGGAAGAAATGCGATGATAAATGAATTGGAATGTATTTAACATACCTATACAAAAGAAGGACGACTTCGTTATTAGTAATTGAGTATTAACACCAAAAAATAGTTAAATCATTTATTAGTATTTTGTGAATTTGTGTATCATCTTGAAAACATCTATATACTCGTATATAGGCATTTATAAATGTATTTTTATAAAAAAAATAAATTCGAAATGCAAATGTACCAATTTAGTAAAAAAAAAATGATCCCCTCATTTAAACCCTTTCAGCCGCCACTGGTTAGTGGGTTGTACTACGTAATAGGAAAACATCACATACTGCGAATACTGATTATCCACGAAAACACAACTTGTTTGGCGTTGACAATTGTGTCGTCTAGGTTTGAGACGGTGTTCTATTTAAATTAAAACGGTCACAAAGTTCAAAATTGAACCGAATCGTGGCGTAAAAGGGGCGTGGTAAATGCAATGAACCGTTTTCGCGGGAATTTAAAACCATAAATAAAAAAGAAATATATGCTATTAACAAGTATAAAATTTTTTTTTTACTCATTAGTAGTTTATTTTAATCGTAAGTATTTCATAAACCCACATTAATTTAAAATCTTATAAAAAAGTCATATTTTCCTGTTGATCGTCAGCAAGTCGAAAAGTTTGGAACAAATCAAGTATTTTAGTAAGTGTATTTATGGAATGAAAAACTGTTGCATTATCGTATAAGTCTCCCTTTATTAAACTTACAACTCAGTGCTGCAAAAAGAATCAAAACTTTGTATATACAAGACACTAGAAATGATTTTCGCATTGTGCTTTCAAAATATCATTCACAACTTTCATTCTTAAATATTTAACAAAAGTCATACTTTAACCTACAAAAGTGTATTTTCATATTATGTTTTTATTTTCTTTGGCTGCATAAGTACCCCGTGTTATCCATTTTGACTTGAAGCACTTGCACAATACATCGGCAAATCGTTTAAGGCCTTTATGAATGGGCAGTCCTCAGTATGGGACAATGGGCCGAGCCTATTCTGTTCTAAATCTTTCCTACATTGTGCTGGATGTATAGGCAATACGATGAATTGACACATTCAGCAGAATCCTTTGAATTTAACATTTTCTTCGACAAATTGCGTTAATATTACACGCCTGAAGTGGTATGTATTAACAATTTATAAAGCGCGTGTCAAAATGGAAGCTTGATGCCATTTGCTGTCGACTTTACTGAAGCGCTAACCATAGCGAAACGAAATAAAGACTGCCTTCTTACCCCGAATTTAAGAACATTGAAATATTTTTTATTGAAAAGAGAAAAAAAACATTTTTTTCTTCTTTGCAGCTTGCAAATCTCATTTCAGTCCAGTGTCGAAAATCGGCGTTTATTATAGTAAATAATATATACAATATGCGCTGTTAGTAAAACAGTAAAAAAGAGTACAATTAAATGAGATTAGATGTAATACAATTATTTAAATTATGATTATATAATATTCATTAATAGCAAACATATAGGATTTTGTTTATCCTCAATATATATAATACAGCATATTTATTTATTTACACTCTTTATCAAAATACAATCCATGTTCACTTTGCCCAGCTTACAAGGGTACATACCCCGTTCCAAGCTAGGCAACTACATTATAATATATTATAATAGTTAACAAATTAATATAGAGCGCAGACAAACAAAATATAAACTTATTCATATACACATTTTAATACATACAGACATACACATATATACACGCATATATAGATATATACACAATATACACATATATACACATGTACATACACACCCTCGTACATACACCCATGCGCGTACACATACATACATTCATAAAAACACGGACAATTTATTTATGCGAAACTTCATGGTTGTCATCTATAAATATATTTTTTTGAAAATATTCCTCATTTTTTATATTTTATTTTCGACATTCAGTAAGAATCTCCAATCCGTGGCATGCATCAACTTTTCTGACTCCCTACGACCAATGTCATGAAAGAGCGAGGTCAACACCTTCCGTAAATTGACAACACCCCCGTCTTTCCACGATTCTGGCAAAAGGTCATGGACCTTTTTGCCTACGTTATAGTGTTGTCTCGATGCCAGAACAGTGTTGACCCCTTCACTTAGTATCAGATCCCTATTAGAGTATCTTGTATTATAGTTGTGGTTGACGCTTGGACAAATGTCTCTATTTATGTGTTTAGTCTAGTAATGTGTAGAGATGAATGGCATGGGTGCATGAGGGAATATCTGCATCGTTTTGAGCTGCGAGACGATAGTTGCTGCCGATGTGATGGCATCACTGAGCAGACGGTAGAACATCTTCTAATTACTGTGCGATGTTCGATAGGCCGAGATGGGAGCTTGAATGCAAAGTAAACGCTGGAATTGCTTCTACAATAAACCTAGCTGAGCTCCTAAACTGTAATGATACACGAAGAGATAATGTTCGACTCATTACAGGGACGATCAAGCAGGTTATAGGTTATTTAATGGTGGCATTTAGCTACTTCTGTTTTTTTTTGTGTTGTTAATGTAATATTTCTAGAGTTATTTCGTTTATTCTGATTCTGATTTTATTTTTATTATTGTTATCTAAAGTCAACTAAATATAACCTATAGATAAATTCGATAAAAACTTGCTTATAACAAACACCTTCCTAGGGAGGAAATCCAGCCTGCCAACAAACATTTGTACACACTTAAAACATTATTTATTAAACTTACTAGTATTAGAAGAAGAGTGTGAAAATTGAAAAATTGTTTTCAGGCGTTTCCTTATTCTTATTCATAGTGGTGGGGGTCAGTGCTATGCAAGCTCCTGACGTCACCGCGACCTGTGAAGATATATTGTGGCGGGTTCCCGTAAATAGTTCTCGCCCTCCAAGCCCAGGTTTATAAAGAGCCTGGCTACTGTGTGAAAATCGAGACTTTACATTTAGATGAATCGCCCCCTTCAAGCACAGATCCGTAAAGTATCGGGGTATTAGACAGGGGGCGAGCTCTTTAACATCCTCAGGATTGATCAGTAGGCCCTCGAGGATGAATCTCTTTTCATGATGTAAAGCATCTCACTCACATAAAATGTGTGTAGGTGTTTTCTCAGCTGCACAAAAGTCAACAGATTAAAGAGTTGAGGATATGTGGATGTGTAAACAATGGCAGAATGGTAAATGTTACACAGTGTGTAAAGTGACAACTTAAACCAGGCAATGACAAGTCATAAACCCTAAAAATGAGTTGACTTCCATATTCCCTTCTCAAAAAGGTTTTCCCTCTCTGTTATAACAAATTAAGATAAAATTAAACGTATTTTTAAAGGTTTCAAAAGCAGAGAATTTATGCTTTTTACTAAACTAACGATAAAAGAATAAACTAATGAGATTTTTCTACTTTTTCATTAGACGATGAAAACACTTATTTTGAGAAATTTTAAGTTATCAGTTTTAATACAAGATCCGTCAAAGTTTTTCAGGCTTAATGGCAGTCAGAAGTATCTGCTTAATTAAAAATGCTAATCGCCACTCGTAAGATATTAAAAATAACGGGAAAAAGCTTTTAGACGAGTTTAAAACATTAAATAAATAATTTCTTTGATATCTATCCATGAAATCTTTATAACTTATAACTTTTTGAAATACAAAAATACTGAGGGTTTTGATAGCTTTTAGCAAATAATAAATAGAAAACACGTGTTTTTTAATTGGTCGAAATTTCCGTAAAAAAACGAAAAAACAGTAGAAAATTGAAATGGTACATTTGTGTAAAGCTAGGGTTTCCTAGGACAGCGGTGCCCGTATTTTAACGGCCGTAGTGAACGGTGATGCAGTGGACAGCCATCGTAAAGGTGATTAGAGAGTGGTTTCCTAGGAAAACGGTGTTAAATGGTGTTGATAACACCGTTTTCCTAGAAAACCACACTCTAGTCACCTTTACGACGGCTGTTCACTGCATCACCGTTCACTACGGCCGTTAAAATACGGGCACCGCTGTCCTAGGAAACCCTAGCTTAACATTTTGTCAAAGAGCATGAAAGTCATAGAAGTATGAAATATTTAGAAACAGTTGCTCTCTTTATTTTAACAAAGCGCGAAATAGTACGTATTCAAATATTTTTGATTTTTTAAATATGTATATTAATACCATGTTATCATCTGTTTACTAAAAAACGTACTTCGATTGCATTGAATGGTGTGTCTATGTAGTGAAACGTTGATTTCAAATGAACTTTGGTATTTAGCTTGAATTTTATAAGCACTGGTTTGTAATAGAGATAAATGTTTTGGTAATTTAAAAGAACTTGCAGTAACAGTTACCGTTTTATAAATAATACAGTAACTAATTAACAGTCTAGAGAAGCGTGATCTGGTACAAGTGACTGCTGAAACGATTTCATAAAAAAATAATTAACTGTTACTTGTTACGAAAATCTAGTAAGGATATGCGAAACTATAAAACATCATTGTCTATTTTTTCATAGAGTCTTAATTCAATAAAATATACACATTATTTAAATATTAATACATTATAAAGAAAACAAAGTTTTAAAATATATTTTGTCCCGATAAACAATTCAATAATAATTTGTCATCGGGTGCTCAGAAATTAGTTTTAATGAATAATCAAATAAAAAGAGTACAGATATAATACTGTATACGGATAAAATAATGAACTTTCGAAAAGAAATTTCGAAGTACCTATTAAAATTAAGATCTAAAAAATGTAGATAAAATAATAAAGAAATAAAAGAAAAGGTTAACCTGAAAAAATAACAAAAATGGATTCAATGCGAGATAAAAAAAATGTTTTACATAAATATTAAATCAATATAGGAACGTTCTGACTACTAACCACTTACGTAATAAAAACATAATTTTGTTTTTACTATGACATGTTTTCATGTCAAGTGGCAACATATTTGATATTTTTGGAGCAATATAATCCAACATACGTTGTCCATATTTATTTTTTAATTTTGGTTCAACTCATCAACAGATGTAAATCTTGATAGATAGCTGTGTTCTAATTTATTTTTAAATATCGAACTGAACATCTATTGGATAATAATTTGGCTCCATGAAAGACCCTTAACTGGTAAAACATTTAATTCATTATACATAAATGGAGTATTATTCCTTGAACGAATAAAAATAAACTGTTCATTTGAGAAGCACTTTTTTAACTCTGTTTATTTTAAGACTAGATTTTCAATTCGGTAAAGTTTTTTTTGTGAGACTGTTTAAGCAGTTTCGGAAAAAAAACTGTTCTTTTTTCTTACCACCTAAAATTTGTAGCAGAACTCACATGATACTTTAAAGGGTTAAGATAAAACGATCAGAAGAACGTTTACATTTAAAAAGCAATCCGTAAAAATCTTTACGAAATGCATTTAGGAAAAACGGTTTTTCAAATATTTTTTTCTGAATAAATTTCAAAGTTGCGTTATTTAAACATTGTTCAATTATTTTGTTTATTTGTTGGAATTAGTTTTAGTGAAAATAACACAACCTAAAGTTTCACTGCATTAATCAAATGATATTTTTATTGGTAATTTGTTACGTGAAGGTAAGATGATCAATTTAACGTTTCAGATGTTTAGGAGCAATGATATATTGCAGTAGAGAACCAATATTATATTGATTTACCATGGGTTATTTTTTAATAATGTCCTTGTTTGTTTTCGACCTTGTTTAAGTTTACAAATAGTCCCAGCTCCACTCATAACTTTGGTCCCATGGAGTTTTTTATATTTTTTATTTTATTAAGTGATACATTTTTTCTTTCCGTTGCAATCTACTTATAATTATTTTATGTTTTAACTTACTTTCCAAAAAAGAGACTAGCTCTTGTGTTTAGAGAATGATTTACACTGTTATATCATCATCATCATCATCATTATCATCATTCCCCTTCGCACAGGACTCTGCATTGGTACACTAATCATTTTGTTACATGAAAGTGATCAGTTTTACGCTTCAGGTACCAGTCAAGGGACTGTGAAATATTCTAGTGTAAAAAAACTCTTTTGAACAATATTTCATTTTATATTTGTATACACTGTTATATTTATTTAGTAATTTAAAGTTACGCAATTTCGAAAATATACGAGTAAAAAATAAAATTACGCGAAATAAAAAGAAAAACTAAAAATAATAATACAATATTTACAAAAAATATAATGCTATTTTTACTCGGGATAAAAAAAAATTACCTATATATTAGTTTTAAGTTCAGTTGGGACTTATGTTTTATTAATTGTAAACTTATACTGTGAATAGTTATGCCATTTTTTTTTTAAACCAGTATTTTACGTCCACCGTGCCAAGAAGAGAAGCCAAGTCTAAAGCATGCTAGGTGAACATGTCAACGACTACACTACAATATGGACTTATCATAGATTTCACAGACATATATATAGTAGACATGTCATAGACACTCATCGCTAGATTTCCTAGTAGCCAGAGTAAAAAAAACTCGTCCAGGGTTCTGGTTCTATTTCAAACGCAAAACTGTATTCCTCGCCCGCCAGGAAACAGAAATACTCATAAAACAGTATCTCCTTTTCACGTTGAGAAGAAAGCATGCCAAAACAATTATTAAGGTAATACAAAGACTTATACCTGATTAATTTCATAAGTATATATATTTATTTATCAAATTGTAAGGACTTGCTCTTTGGGGAAATTACAAAAATTCTCAAAATAAATCCATTTTGCTGATCAAGTACTTTCATTCACTGCGATAAATATTCTGATTGAATAAGTTTATCAAGTTTGTGTCAATACAGCAAGGTAAGTTTGTAAGCTTGATAAATAAACTTTACCTTTATGGTAGTTGACTCAACAACTCGTATAACAGTGATTTAGTTAATTCTAAATGATTATGTGCACGGTGTTATTCCAAAATGTGTCAAGCCGCAAAATTGAAAAAATGAGTTAGTGTCAGAATGATGATTCAAAAGAGATATTCTTAAATAAATGTTTACAGCTGGACGAATAAACACCTTCGCTGCCCTACTTCGCCAAAGAGTCTGGAGCCTATGGGAACGCCTGAAAAGCTCTAATAACGAAATTCTTCAAGCTACTGCAGGGTGGATCCATTCACCGTTGTTCGAGCGATGGCGGGATACGCTAAGACCACCAAAAGTGATGCAAATATAAAATTTTATGTTTATATTTATATTTCTGGTTATATTTATTTTTATGTTTATAAATATGTTCATGTTTATATGGTAGAATTGGCTCTGCACTATGTAGCCATTTGAAACCATGCGTGTCGGATTTGTTTCGACGTTTCGGCTACCATTGCAAGAACTATCTTTAGGATAAACTGAGTGTTTTGTAAAAAACAGTATATGTTTTTGTACTACTAATTTGTACCGTGTCGCAGTCAGCACATTTCTATTCGTTTTTATAGTTTGTAGTGCTGGTAACCATGTTGAGTTCAATTTAAGCCCGTCGTCTTTGTTTGTGTTATTTGAGTGTCTATGTATTTCAATCGGTTCAAAGTGTACATACGACAAACAGGGCGCACAGCAAAGAAAATAATTGACGAACAGAAAAGAGCGTGTAAGCTTGGGCACCCTGACAAATCTGCAATGGCTTTGCGGACACCGGAATTTTTTTTCGCCTTTGAACCACAAATTTTACATCAACCCATTAATTACAGTGCACGAATATTAAATACAATTAAAATATATAATTTATCCGAATAACATAAGCAAAGATGACTTGTTTAAATTGAACTCAACATGGTTTCCAGCTCTACATACTACAAAAACGAATAAAAATGTGCCTACTGCTAACTGCGACACGGTAGAAATTACTAGTACATAAACACATATTTTTTTCTACAAAACACACAGTTTACTCTGTGCGTCGGAACTAATCCAACACACTCTGTTTCACCCAAAAAAGAATCATCATGATATTCTAACATTAAAAAAAGTTTAAACTTACAAATTCTCTGTAATACCTGTCTGTGTTAACTAAAGAGTCACGCAATTGGACTAAAAACAATGTAATACTGATTTAAGGTGCTTAAAGTATTGTTGCTAATAATGAAGATCAATATATGGGTAATATGATAACAATAAAACAAGAATGTGTTAACCCCGTAATGAACGCTTTCTTCGCCAGAATTGCGACAAGTTTTATTTTTAAAAACTTTCTGTAATTTGGAGATTTATATCGCAAGTAAATCGTAAGGTATTTCTAACATCTGTTTAAGAACGTCAAGTTTTAATTCCAATTTTTTTTTTTTAAATACAAAGAAAAGCGATAATATTAAAATACAAAAATTATAGATTTATGTATCCATACATATATTTTTTTGGGAGGTAATGTTCCTGAAAACATTTTTGCTTTTTTGTTGTTACGAAGGTTAGAGTTTTTAAAGCGTTCTGTAAAAATGGTATCCCATTTTTGTGAGATTTTTAATAAAAAAAAAAAATAACATAACATTTTTATCACTTTTTTTATCCATGTAAACGATCGTTTAGTTCATTTAAATTCGCTTGATAGGAAAAGTGAAATTATATCATTGAATCTATTATGGTTTACAAATTACAACAGGAATAAAGAACATTTCAGAGAAAGGAATATGGAAGTCTAGGCATTTACAGGGCTTATGACCTGTCTTTGGCTGGTTTGAGTGCCCACTTTACATACTGTGTAACATTTACTATTTTGTTTAATATATTATGCTTTTTCATGAGAATCTATTCATATTTTTAATTATAGTAAATCAGTAGGAAAATCAATTATCATCTTTTTCCCTTTCCGCACCTAATGGTGCACAGAACGCTGTATTAGTTAACCCATCGTAGCATATCTTGATGATTTTTTTGTTACATAAAAGTAAAATTATTAGTCTTACGCTTCAGGTACCAATCCATGGACTATGGTTTGAAAACACCCTTTAAATAAATATTTAATATCAACCATGTAGAGAATCGAACCCGAGACCTCTTACATGGTAGGCAAGCATGCTGATCACTACACCACGAGGCCAACAATCAATTATATGTACGTATAAAATAAACCAAACAAAAGTAGAATTGATTTATTAAAAGGGTATGCGCGAAGCGCGGTTTGATTTGAGCTTCTCAGATGCCTTACCGAACACTGTGAAGAAGACTAATCATTACTCTTTTTCCCCCTAATGATTCATTGGGCACTGCATTAGTTCACCAATCACAGGGTATCTTGATAGTTTTTTTCTTACATGAATGTAACATGACTAGTCGTGCCAATCCTGGGACTAAGAATGATTCAAGTGTAAAAAACAACTATGTCGGGAATCGAATCCTAGACCTCGTGCATGGTAGGCAAACAGTCCCTGGACTGGCACTTGCAGCGTAAAACTGATCATCTTACCTTCATGTTACAGAAATGGTCAAGATACGCTGCGGTTAGTTTACTAATGCAGTGCCATATGCACCATTAGGTGCGGAAAGGGGAATGATTGTGATGATATTTAACATTCTCTTTTTGCGTCACAAGTGTGTATGAGTATGTTCAATAATAAATACCTGAATAAAATATGATTTATAAATTAAATAAATAATATAATAAAATTATTAAATTTGAAATAGTTGGCTCCGTTTAGGATGTTAAAGCAGGTTAAAATTTAAGTCGGTTTTGAGACAACTTTTGTTTTATAAGCTGTTATTTGTTTATAAATGAATGCTTGTTATTTTTTTCCAAGTAAAATATTTGTAAACGCTCCATAGGCGTTGAAAATAAATAAAAAAACGCTCTTCTTCGAAAAACCTTAGTGAAAAATTTGCATGACGACGCGACGCCGACGCCGACGCGACCTTCGAATGGGATATAAAAGCGGTTGTATTTTATTACGACGTGCTCTATGTTAGTAATAATGTACATATGGTGGCCAAAAGATAAATGTATTTCTCAATACTTTAAAATATATGTAAATGAGGACGTGTAACCTTTTTACTTAAGTCCCTCGTACGAGCGTGGAGGGTTAATCTAAAAGAAATTTAAACTTATTAAAAGTTATAGGTAGGAATTTTTTATTTTTTTTTGTTAAAGTAAAATTTACTAAGCGACGTATGGCAATTTTACAAAAGGGCTATTTTAAGTTATTTTGTCTCTTTTATTAGGTGATTGAAAAAATGTCTTAAATACCTATTCGCGTGATTTAAAGTGAGTAAAATAAATATTTTTAAAATTAAAAGAAAAAACTTTAATTTGGTCTTCTGTAAACTTGGCTACATGTCGCATAGTTAATTTTGCCCTTCTACAGTAGATAATATATTATTTTCTTTTGGCATTTAATGGTGCCTGGGGAAATGCATAGTTTTTTAAATATTTATTAAGGAAAAACAACAGTTATATAATAATATAAAAATAGTACATGGTTCAAGTTAAAGTTGTTCAAAGTATTTTTTAAAAAACACGTTACACAGTAAAGATAATAAAATAACATAAGACAAAATAAAAAAGGGGCAAGAAGGCTAAGGGATGAGAAAATAAAGTGTATGAGAGGAGAAGAATGATTTTTATAATATAGTTGACCGATTCGTATTAATGAACAAAATGGGTTGCATGAATAATTTATGTAAACGAAAGCTCATTTTTGCTTAAATTGCCCTTTGTCTTGTTCGAAAATAAAAGTGTTTTCTTAATGAAAACAAATTATTTCACCAAAAGAAATGAAAATGTATACCGACTCCAAGATTTTAACTTTTGTTTTTGCGTTTTCCAGGCAAGTCCTTGGTCTGGGGAGGTAATAGTGATTACCGTACCTTATTAGTTAGTTTATTTATTTGAAATATTATCTGCATCTATATAATGTTGTAGCAGGCTTTGACAGGAATGAAAAAATGTCATTTTTAAGGAGCGTTCTTAACAATTTCTTCATCACGCCAAATTATTATCAAACGTTTGAGGGGTTAGGACTTTTTTAATTTTACAGTATTTTAATCCTCATATTTTTCTTAAATACATATTTGAGGTCCCCAGTACCAAAAATGGCCAAACGCCAAAAAAAAAAACAAATGCGGCCAACTGCATATTAAATAGTTAGTTTAAAATTTTGATATGATAATAAGATGAAAATAATTAAAGGTACATAAACTTATTACGCACTGACATATATTTCATTTTAGAGTGTTTCAAAACATATGTTTTTTTGAAGTCACAAAATTTTGTACAAAAAATATCTAAATGGGGATCAAGTAAATTAAAGTTGGAGCAGCTATGATAAATAAACAACTTTTATGTATAATTTTATTTGGGCAATGGATTATAAAAAAAACCAACTTGTGATGACTTTACGGGGCAATTTATCGAAGTACTCTCTAAGAGATAAAATTGTTTAAAATTTTGAAGAGAAAATACAAATCAAAAATGTTTTTACGATTTATTAGGGAAGTTAAACTATACATATTTTGCTTTACCAATTTATCATTTTTGTTACATAAAAGGCAAAGTGATCAGACCAGAGACAATGATAAAGTATAAAAAGACGTTTTTAAATCAATATTTATGTCACTCGTGTCGGTCATCGAAATCGAGACCTCTTGCACTGCAGACAAACAGAGTGATCATTATAACACGATGCGGACACATACTCAAATTTATTAACATTGATGATATGTCTCTTCCAAAATTTTAAATTTCAACATTTATTTATTTAATTGTACACTACAGCACTATTGTCAAAAATTACAACGTACATATAAACGTCGTTTTGCGCCGGTTTGATTTACGCCGATTTACAATTACGCCGGTTGGTGCCGGCGTGGTATTCCGACACCAGACGACAGTAGGCACCGCGATTCTAATAGCAGACACTCTTTTACACGTTGTTTTATTCTATTACCATGTACGCGAGCAGCCTATTGTGTATGAAAAATTGTTTTCGATTTAGTTTTAGTTTTGTTTAAAAATAATGGGATGATTGTATTTTTTATTTTATTATTATTAAAATTAAAAGAGTATTAAAATATTTGTAGTTTATGCTACGGTTCTGCAAAAAAGAAAGCAACAATCAAAGCAAATGAAATTGGATGCTTTTTAAAAAAAGTATGAGAATTTAATTTAGTACCGACGAATTAGTGAGTTAGTATTTATTATCAAAAAATCATTATTTATATCAAGAGATTATTATTTATTTTGTTAACGAATTTAAACTAAATTTATTAAAAACATTTTATTTTACTTTGAATTATAGCTAATAGGATATGTATTAAATAAATATGTGATATTGTTCTTAGAATTTCGACACGGAACCTGACCTTATGTCTTTCATTATATTTGTATTTATTTTACCCCGATTTTTTTTACGCTGGTGTCTCTCGGAATGAAACCTTGGCGTAAAACGGTCTGAACGCAAATAAAATAATAAGGTATATACAAAAAAAATATATAAAAAAGAGTCTAAAACTGGTAATCCCAGCAATGAAATGTATATGTGAAATATAAGTATTTTTAACTCGATAGCTCTCAGGTAAAAATTCTGGAAAAAAAAAACAACAACCAAAAATAGGTCTTCCTTAATATGTAGTGATTGGCGAGTTCGTTTAGCGTGCTTGTGGTCCAGGGATTGATTTCAGGCAAAGTAGACGCGATATGTTGGATTAATACACTCCGTTTTCATTTTCTATTCACTAGTTTTATATAGATTCCTTGTTACTAAATATGTATACTTATTTTATGCAATAAACTTATAATTTTATGTTTTATTAATTAATTTATTTAATCCAATATATAATAAAAATACATAGTAAGCAAAAAAAATGTGTATATAATAGGTACATTTAATATAATTTCCTTTTTATTTGTGGATGTAGCCACTCCTCTGGCCCACAGGCACGTTCCGGAGTGTCAGTGTATTATTTATTTAATACGTAATAGTACATACTTTTACATCAATTGTTGTGTAGAAATTAAAAAAAAACAAGAAAAAAGATTCTAAAACATACCTTAATTCATGAAATGAGAAAGAATTTTCAAGAAATTAAAACTATATTCTGATATATGAAACATATTCCTCAGCTTCCTGTCTAGTCTTTTTAGCAATCCATTTATGGACTAGGGTTTTGAAAACATTGTTTTTCATTTTGCTTACCGATAAGTCCAAAAATGAAAAGTTGTATAGCTTAGGGGCCAGAAAATTATAGTGCCTTTGTCCATAAGTTGTTTTTTTCTTTGGAAGCAGAAGTATTGATTTTTGTCGTTGCCTAGTGTCGTAAATTTGTTGTCCGTCATTATGTCTGTCAGGTTTTTGAAGAAAGTGTCTTTAAATTGTCTTTATGTATATTTGCCTTATGTCTAGTACTGGAAATTCTGTAAAAAGTCGGTCTGTAGAGTATTGGTAAGGCTTTTTGTGCTTTCATTAATAGCTCTAATGTGATTTTACTTGTTCCTCCCCATCCTATTATTCCGTAACTGATAATTGATTGTACTAGAGCATAGTAAACAATTATTAAATTAGTATTGCTTAGAACGTTTCTAATGTTTTAAATAAATATATCATTTTTCTTAGTTTGATTGCTGTCTTATCTCCGTGTATGTTCCATCTTAAGTAACTATCAATGTGCAAACCTAAATATTTTGTTTTATCGACCATTTCTATAGTTTGACAGTCACAGTCGCTGTTTCTTGCATTTTTTGATAATTATAAATAAAAATTATTAGTAAAATTATTTATAAAATAAATAAATAGGTAGTTCTGCATTGCTTAATTTCATGGTTCCTATCCTGGCACCTGAAGCGCACGACTAATCATTATACTGTGCCATATGCACCATTAGGTGGGGATGGGAAAATGATGATGATAAAAAATTCAATTAATAATGACGAACTTTTTTAGTTAATTTTACTTTTCACGGGGTTAAAATAATGTAAATGTGTCTTTGACTTCAGTATCCCTGATACAAAATACGATATATTATCTTTTTTTTATTTTCCCTTCTTTACAAGAAAACCTTTTTTGAATTTCAATATTATTGTATCTGAGAAGAATGATGAATGAGGGTTCAGAGACCAGATGTCGTTACAACACGCGACCGGTTTCGCAATCATAATCATCTTCGGTCCGGCGAACATAGTAAAATGACCATAATACGCGTATTTCAGGGCTTTTAGGGACGAATTTGTCAAACCCCCGATGCCAGATTGCGCATTTTATTCAGTGCCACGCCAGGTGCATGAATGTCGAAGGAGCAAAGGCTTTCTTCAGTAGGTAATAGCATGATTTATGAGTTTTTTATTGGTCGGTTGATTTTGAAAAGCCACCGTGAACGATTTTTAATTTTGACATATTTTTCAGACAAATTTCCGATTTTCGATTAAAATATTTTAGAAGAGTATCAATGTTACTCACCCATGTAACCCTCCCTTATCCGGGTGAAATGAAAAATACAGTTATGCGTGTGAAATAGAACCAGACGTGTACCGTGGTTTGACTTTGTGCGAAATGAAGAATTTAAGAGCACGGACCAAGCAACTTTGGGTGACAACTATTATCAAGCTGAGGCGCCACGGTTAACTAAGCCTAATTAAATTCACTAAATTTGTTGCAAGAGAGAACGAAAACATTTTGAGAAGGGAATATGGAAGTCTAGGCATTTACAGGGCTTATGATCTGTCTTTTGCTGGTTTAAGTGGCCACTTTATTCACTGTGTAACATCCACATTTTCCTCAACTTCTCCATCTGTTGACTTTTGCAAAGTTAAGGAGCTAAAACCTTTATCATATATGTGAGATTCATCTGGCTGAACCAATTCACCTACTAGGCAACGCCTAAAAAAAGTTTTCCGGTTTATTAACAGTATGTAAAAGGGCCACTCAAACCAGTCAACGACAGGTTATAAGCCTTGTAAATGCCTAGACTTCCATATTCCCTTCTCAAAATGTTTTCGTTCTCTGTTGCAACAAATTTAGATACAATTTAAATCATATTGCTTTTATATTACAATAAATAACTGTTGATTTTAGACTTTCAGACATAAGCAGAATGATGAATTTTACACATTGTAATGTAAAGTGATCACGTAATTCAAAAAATGACATTTCATATGCTCAGATATTATTTTTCACATTTTCATCTAAGAATGGCTATTCATATTCTTAGGAACATGTTTGTTTATTAATGTTTAACATTATGTGGCCTAATAATTTAAACGCTGTGCTTTTTAATACGTTTTTGCTGAAAATTAAGTCAAAATATTTTTATAATTTAATTGTCCTATGAAGCAGATTAAAAATAAAAAAAAAGCGTTTTACTTTAAATTGCACTAAATAAATACAGTAAAGCACTAAACGAAATAAATATTTTGGTAGTTTAAGTCTATTTAATCTCAACTTCAAAAGTAAAAAGCTCTGGGCCATAAAAATACATAAACTTTAAGCACCGTATACTTTTCATCGCGTAAATGCATTTTGCAGAAAAACATTATGAAAGTTTATAAAAGAAGCTTTAAGCTTTCTAAGCGACCGAGAAATGAAATAAAACTAAGCAAAGAAAAACCATATGAGGCAAAAATAATACGTTATTTTATATAAAACGCTTTCAAAAGTAACTTTCTAACATAAATTTGTGTGAGGTTTGTTTGATATTTATTTATCAACATTTAGTTTTCATAAAATATCGTTTCTTATATTAAAATATATACACGTTACAGGCTATGCCTAAAGGATATTTTTTTCCTATCATTTTATGGTGTTTTATATTATGTTTCCATGTTATGAGCTATTTTTTTTTGTAAAAAATAAAAAAAAAATTACATGCGGATTAAAGAATTAATGCATCAAGTTTATATTTTTACTTTTAAGAAGTCGAATAAAGTTACAATAATAATTAATTGAATTCCATTAGACACGTTAATCTGTTTAGCATATTTTTTTACAATAGAATATACATGTTATAAACATATTACAACAGAGATGAACATTTTAGAGAAGGTAACATAGAAGTCTAAGCATCAACAGGGCTTATGAACTGTCATTGGCTGGTTTAAGTGGCCACTTTGCACACTATGCAACAGCTCTTTAACTTCACGAACATCAACAGATAAAATAATTGAAGAAATATAGATGTTCAAATATGGGTAGATTGGTGAATGTTACACGGTGTGTCAAGTGGCCACTTAAACCAGCCAATGAGAAGTCATAAGACCTGTAGATACATAGTTAGACTTCTATATTGCCTTCTCTAAAATGTTCTTAATCTCTGTTGTAATATGTTCATATGGACAGCTCCCCAGAAAGTTGAATCCAGTCCTTGTCTACAAAAACTTGGACAAATTTAAAATATTGTTGATGTAATATATAATATTATGTTGATATATGTCACGTTGAAATGCATTTTTTTTAATACTGACCATAATGGTTTTTGCTGTAAGTTGTGTGAATCTATAATTAACGTATACATTGTATTTTGCACTTCTTGGTTATGTCTCGAATAACATTGTAGCATATTATACACCACTAGCGTACCCAACAGACATTGTCCTGCTCGAACATTGGTTTGCCTGCTATTACTTTGGAAAAAGATTTTTCATTGATAATTAGGTACCTAAGTACTTCTTTTTATTTATATCCCTACAGAGATGAGGTAGAATTTTTTCAAATTCAGGATTATGGATATTCAAGCTTTTACAGGGCTTATGACCTGTCATTGGCTGGGTTAAGTGGCCACTTTAAGTACTACAACATTCCCCATTCCACTTATCAGCGAATATCCACACAGGTAACATTTTTGATTTTTGTATATATGTTATTAAATGAGAAACCATTCACATAAATTCTACCTCATCTCTGTAGGGATATAAATAAAAATATATACCTACCCCCCTTGGGAGAAATCCAGATTTGTGTATGTACAAAATACACGTACCAAAATAATGTTGTACCTAAGTACTTGTTTATGCTTGGATTCCAAAACTAAAAATTATAAATATTCAAATATAGAATTTAAGTAGGTACCTAGGCATTTGTTTGTGGTTGAATTCCAAAATATAAAATAATTCATTTTCTAAAATAGAATTCTTTTTGCAAATATCAAACTCGGCTCTTCTCACTAACAGAGGAGCATTTTATTAATGAATGCAATTTTCAAAAATGTATTTATTTGAAAAAAATAAAATAGAAAGAAATTATAAGAAACGTAAGAAAAGTATCTGAGTGGGATCCATAAAAGGTAAATGTTGTATGTAAAGTTTAAATTATTATTTTTAAACTTAAAAAACAACATCCTTCCATTTTTTTGTATATGCATTCTCACCGTATACAACCCTGGTAGGTCGATGAAAAAATATTTATGCTTCTAACTTTTTTTTTACAGATTCGTTTGATAGTTTTAATATTTACGAGCATGCACAGCGCAAATATCTACATTTCTATAAAAACTGCACGTAAATCGGTTTGGCCGTTTAGGAGAAGTTAAGTGACATCACACGTACAGAAGAATTATAAATGTAAATATATACAACCAAAGGTAATATTTCAAATCAAGATCAAAAGGTGCTATCTTCACTTAAAGGTTGAAAGAGGATTCAAGTGTCGGTAATAATTCTTAGTAAAAGGCCCCGAGGCCCGAGTAGAATGACTTGAATGGAGGAATTACATTGCGTAATGACCTTACAGTCTCAGTATGTCAAGTTAAGTGATTTATCACGAAGAGGCGGGTGATGAACGCGAACTAATAAAATTGTTCAGTGCACAGCTTAAAAAGAAGAAACCGGCATGGTTTTAACTAAGCTTTCTAATATTTTTTAAAATTCCGGATTTGAAGAAAATTTTTTTCTTATAAATACCAAATGTGGTTAGTGAAATAACCCAGCAACACATTTTGACAAACTCAGCAATATTTTGAGTTTGTCGAAATTTTTGTAAACAAGGACTGAATATCGCCCCCTATGGAGTTTTCAATATTAACTTATTACAACAGAGATGTAGAACATTTGAGGCTACGTACTTGACTTGGGAGCAATTGTCGACAAAAGAAAGATCTACCTATAGTTAGTATAATTTTATAATATTTAATAATATTTACTGATGCGATTTTTATAATATAAAAAGTCATCGATAGATGAGTTTTTGGACTGAAATATTTCTTGGTTGCTGAATTGATTTCCAAAACGTAAGACTTATAAACTACTATTGTGCCATCATAACCAAACATGTAGTATTTTTAATATTTGAAGAATTAAATTTGTGGTCAAACATTCTACTAAATGTTATTCAATATTTGTACATAACCACCACCGATTGTGTCCAACTTTTACTTTTTATTATTTGTTAGTGTAATATTTCTAGAATTATTTTGTTCATTCTGATTCTGCTTTATTTTTATGATTGTAAGTCTACGGTGAAAAATGTTGAAGTCAACGGAAAATAATTTAAAGAAAAATATTCGATAAAAACTTGCACATAACAAAAGCAAGGTACAAATAATTTGCAACTACAAAAAAAAAAAAAAAAAACCACCCACCGACTTTTCTATGTCAACCGGTTTCAAGACGTACCAATGACCTTAATAAAAATACTGGTGTTAAAATCTAACATACAAATAATAAAGGGTTAAAAGTAAATAATATGGAAATATTTCAAATTAGGAAAGCTTTTAAAAATAATGTTCCTTTGATCAATAATCAAACAAACTTCCAATATAGTCCTTTATACGATGTTTACTGTAAATTTATACGATGTCACCCTATAAAACCTATTAAGCTTATCCTCTCCCTCCATCCCCTCTACTTTTTTCATTAATTCTCAAACAAGATAATGTTTTCATAATTTAATCAGTGCATGTTTGTCCTAATCAGTGCATGTGCGTATTTAAATGCATGTCCGGTCAGTTTTATATTTTTGTGCAACAACTGTGGTAAAGGTGTATAGTGGGTTTTGCATGTTGGTTTGCATGTTGGTTTAATTAGTGTCCTGACGAAGAGACGGGTATGTCTCGAAACCGGTATACATAGAAAAGTCAGTAAGTGGTTACATACAAATATTTAATTACATTTACAAAAATGTAGTTTTTTGACAAAAATCACAAAAGAAGTTAAATATGAAGTAATAATTTACAGTAAATTTTAAACCATTTGATATAAAGCACTATTTTTTTTTCGATTTATAAGGTTTTTTTAAGGCAAAAATACAATATCCATAGATACATTAACCAAAACTCAATGCAAATATGACACACACAGGTTTTATGCTTTGAAAACAGTTATTGACAAACTGTGTTTTTACTAATGGTTATTTTAAGGTTTTTTAATAAGTAAAAAGTGCAATATCTAAAACATGGCTTTTGCTAATAAATGCCTTTTGCATATGACGGTAGTATTGGTATACCAATACACGTAGAAGGAATAATGATGTGAATAAATCGATAAATTAATTAATAATGGTATATTCTAATAATTTCAGGAAAGTTTTTCATATTTAATTATAGAAACAAAAGACCCAAACCCAAATTTTTTAACCCAAAAATTCTAAATAACCAGTGACCCTTTCCAAATTTTCAGATATATCAAATAACCATGAACTTCTACTCAGAATTTTCACTTTCAAACTTGCATGTTATTCGTACTGTTATTTATGAACTCTCTTTTATACATTTTATAAAATAGTTTGAAAAAAAGAAACACGAATAAAAAGGAAAACAAATACCTTAAATGTTTGCTGTCTACTTAACAAAATCTTTTTATTCAGTGTATACTTTTTAATGGTTTTAATTTTTTTTTAAATTTAATTTAAATAGATTAAACTTGGAAACCAAGAACTAAAATCCCAATCGTCCAAGCGTTCTGTAACTGTATAATATGTTGGGATATTTATTGCATCGAGCTCTTGGGGGCTTTCAAAATTATACATAATTATGTTTAAAAAAATGTATTATCAAACTAAAATTCAATTGAAATTGATTTGAGTGTACATTTATATTTTATGTAAATTTACCAAGTTGGAAGAAGCATAATATATGCTATTGGATTGGTTTTATCCACAAAAAGTGAATCAGGTTTAAAAAATGTGAATTTCGTAACTTTGAATCTTTTTTTATTTTCTACATCCGCTCCTACGTTGAACATTTGGATATCACCAAACAACTCCAGGAGACTTAATGACCAGCCAGCACTGTCGCTTCCTTCCATGTCAATCTCGCGTCCCTCAATTCTACCGAATAAAGACGAAAGATCGTCCTCGATGGTCTTTCAGGGCGGCGGTAGCTCGTGGAAGAGGCAGCTTGAGTTAAGGTTGTCTTGAGGCACTGCAGCACGTGTCCAAGTCAAGTCCGCCGCCGCACTCTCAAAACGCTCGTTATGCTCGGCTGCTGCGTCCGTTCTCGGACTTAAATGTAAGTTATGAATTCCAACCATTTTGACCGAAAAAATAACTTTGTATAATATGAGTACATTTTTTTATCGTTGGATAAATATAATTAAATTAAATAATATTTTTACACATAATTAAGCATGAGAAAGTGCAATCTTTTGGCAGACAATACGTTTTTGTCACTCCGCCACTGTGAAAATCTAATTTGGAGTTAGTACATCCCCATCATGAAACGATACATCATGTTCAATTATTAATAAATGGATTAAGTATAGTAAACAGATTTTCGTATTGAAAAATTCATTTTTCATGTAGAAAACGAAGATATTTATTTTTGTACATGGATGGAACTTCAAACTGAGATAATTGATGTTTAACATCAGGCGCATTTTTCAAAAATACGATGTTCAATTTAACTCGGCAGTTAAGTTTAATATATATAAAGTAATTAATAGTAACGTAATTACCCAAGCGTCAACCACAACCATAATACAAGATACTCTAATAGGGATCTGATACTAAGAGAAGGGGTCAACACTGTTCTGGCATCGAGACAACACTATAACGTAGGCAAAAAGGTCCATAACCTTTTGCCAGAATCGTGGAAAGACGGGAGTGTTGTCAAGTTACGGAAGGTGTTGACCTCGCTCTTTCATGACATTGGTCGTAGGGAGTCAGAAAAGTTGATGCATGCCACGGATTGGAGAACCTTACTGGATGTCAAAAATAAAATATAAAAAATAAGGAATAATTTAAAAAAATATATATTTATAGATGATAACCATGAAGTTTCGCATAAATAAATTGTCTATGTTTTTATGAATGTATGTATGTGTATGCGCATGGGTGTATGTACGTATGTGTGTATGTACATGTGTATATTTGTGTATATTTATATATATGTGTGTATATATGTGTATGTCTGTATGTATATGAATCAAAATGTGTATCCCAATAAGTTTATATTTTGTTTGTCTGTGCTCTATATTAATTTGTTAACTATTATAATACATTAAAATGTAATTGCCTAGCTTGGAACGGGGTATGTACCCTTGTTAGCTGGGCAAAGTGAACATGGAATTGTATTTTGATAAAGAGTGTGAATAAATAAATAAATAAAATAAATAAATAAATAGAACACAAAAATACATAAAAAATTATTTCCATTATTTTTTTAAATAAAATTTCACAAAAAAGTGGGCTAACATATTTTTACAGAAAGCCTTAATAACTCAATAAAAAAGAGCGATATTTGCGTTCTTATAATTTACTCATTTTTTTTTATTTTAGGGGCCTTTTTCAACGAACTGTATGTAATAAACTCATTATTGGAAAATTGATCCTCCTAAAAATAGAAACCAAGATCTCAGACATAGAAGGCAAACATGCCAATCCCTACTGTATTGCGGACCTTTTTTGCAGATGTTAATTTTTCAGGAATTTTACCCAAGAGGCTTTGAGTAACAAATATTCGTCTAGAGCAATTTTTCTATTTTGCACAAAGAACTGCATTCTTCATACTCCCGGACTCAGACTTAATAATATATTTTTATGCTAATTGAATCTAAAAACTTATTTACTTTGACCCTACGGGACTTAACTATGTCAACTATAAATAAAACTTCATTGACTTTGAAGTTTTTAAATACAGAAAAATATACACTCTGAAAATTGAGACCCCGTGATCATCTTGTTACACTCATAAATTTATCCCAATTCCGTTTCAAAGGTAGTGAGTGATGCCGAATAATTACCTCTAAGGGTGATATTAGCGGGCCCTTTATTGAAAGCTCAAAGCACTGGAGCCTAATAATCGAAAATGAATGCCATGGAAATTACACCCTTGTATTTTGATGACTGTAATTTCGATAGAAGAAAAAAGTTCTTATCTATCTAGGCTGTTATTTGCTCACAAAAATAGGGGGAATGAGCTCAAAATATCACAAGTTTGATTTCTAGTTTTTTTTATAAATTTACTTATTTTATTCAGTGAACACAGTAAAATAATATTACTATTAATAATGATTTAATCAATAACAACAACCATTTTTATTATTTTTCAAATTTGAATACTAATAGATTTCTCTAGATTATATTTAGGATTATGTATTATATTATAATTTTTTTACTACTTATATTTTTCCATTATTATTTTGAATATTGTTTTGATTATTTTGTATAGTATTTTGATTATTTTGTAAATCGCTTTGATTATTTAGTATATTGTTTTAATTTGTTTATATCGGTTATCATACGTTTTATTTTATAACTTTTCTGTATTTCATTTTTTGAAATGTATAAATTTTTATTTTCTATTATAATTTTAATTATTTATATTTTTCTATAATTATTTTGTATATTGTTTGGATTATTTTGTATATTTTTATGTTATTAAATATTTTTTATTTTTATATCGAAGTGTCCCGACTTAACACGGAATTTTTTAACAAGTCAGGAAACAAAAAACATATAGTTGTGTCTATGATAAAATTGTGTATTTTGTTCATTAAATAAATGTGAAGTCTGCCTAGCTAGGTTTACGTATAAGTTGAGGCCATCACAGTACTTACACAGATGTAAAGCTTGTATACAGAGTGTTACTTTTATGTATAAAATATATTTTATTTAATAATTATTATTTACTAATAATATTTTTTTAATGTATTTTATATCCAACTCTTAGCATGGCGGTTAGCGCATTTAGTTGCAGTGCATAAGGTTAATGTGAAATATTTATACAGAGTGATTTTTTACAGCACTGTTTTGTGTTCATGCGGAAATAATTTGTAAGTATTCCTATGAACAATATACTGCATTTTAAAAAACATATTTTTTTAAAGAGGAAAAATATTAAAATATTAACAGTAATTACTATAGCCCAGTCAACCTCGTATAGTAGTGGTCAGCGTATTTGCCTACCATGCAAGATGTCTTGGGTTCGATTTCCGACATGGTTGACATGAAAAATTTATTTTAAAAATGTGTTTTTGTTCATAAATATTTCGTAGTTCCTGAACTGGTATCTGAAGCAAAAGATTGATAATCTTACCTTCTTGTAACAATAAAATCCACAACTCTTTCATTGGTTGATTCATGAGAACTATTTAATAAATGAGTATTTTTCTTTATGTTCCTAATGACTACCTTAGACATAGGCAGCTTAAGCTGTTTTATCTTCCTGCTTGCAGAACCAACCTGCCGATGGTAATGCCAGTAGGAAGAGCAATGTCTTTACTCAACCGTATCTCTTCGGATATCGACATCTTTCATGCTTTTTCTTCAATTGCTGGGTATTTTTATTTTACCATCTTTATCAGCGCTTTAATTTTATGTTTTGTAATTTTGAAATTACTCCGCAAGTGACGTCACAAGTTCTCATTGGAGAGTTCTACTAATTGATGATTTGGCTTCTAGAAAACTGGAAACCTAACTTAACACTACTATTGGTGAACTTGTGACGTAGTTCAAAGAATATCATTTTTATTTTTTTTTTATACGTTTTCGAGAAACTTTGCCCATAAATTAAATACTCTAATTTTTATTGCGTATATAAATACATTTTTTTGTATTCGATTTCTTGTGGCACTAAACTTCTGCATTCAGAGTTTGTGTTACACTCATGCGTAGTTCACACAAGGACATGACATTATTGTCATGTCCCCAGTGTGACCCTATTGTCCTAGTGTAAAGAGAAATGAGAGAACAGTACAATGGTCCGAAACATTGCCCTAGAGATAGATGGGTAGGCCATCTCCGCAGGAAAATGGCTTACCCCCACCTCCGCGCGGATCGTCATGTATTAATTTTTGCGTGGCTGTTTACGGACTGGGTCAGTATTGTCCTGTATATTTCATTGTCGCCGTGTAAACTATGCTTTATTTATTATAATTATTTAGTTCATAGTGATTTCACAATGAAATTAAATGTATTTAATTGTGCAAGTAATTAAATTGGGACAAATGAGAATTTCAGTATTAAAGTAGGACAAGAAACCATTTTCATAATTTTTCAGCAGAGATGATTTTTAGTTTCGGATATACAAGAGACCAATATGAAATATGTATTTAAATTGATTGCAACAGAGAGGGAAAACATAGGTGAGAAGGAAATATGGAAATGGAGGTATTTACAGGGCTTATGACCTGTCATTGGCTGGTTTAAGTGGCCACTTTACACACTGTGTAACATTCACCATTCTGCTCATGTTTAAACATCAAAATTTCCTCAACTTTTCCATCTGTTGACTTTTGTGAAGTAATACAGCCAGTTTGCAAGCATTTGGACATACTCAAACATTGTTGAATTTACTAAATGGTAAAAGAAGAAGTATAAAACTAGTCAATTGTTTTCAGGCGTGATTTGGTTCAGCCGGATGAATCTCACCCACATAATAAAGATTTCAGCTCCTTTAGTTCACAAAAGTCAACCGATGGAAGAGTTGAGGAAATTCGGATGTTTAAACATGAGCAGAATGGTGAATGTTACACAGTGTGTAAAGTGGCCACTTAAACCAGCCAATGACAGGTCATAAGCCCTGTAAATACCTGGACTTCCATATTTCCTTCTCACTTATGTTTTCCCTCTGTGTTGCAATAAATTTTAATATGAATAACTCCCTAAGGAGGAAATCCAGCCAGTCTGCAAGCATTTAGCCGTACTCAAACATTGTTGAAATATGTATTTTTATCTTCGCACAATAAATGTGAATAGATTTTTTTTGTGCTCTTCAAGTATTTAAGATACGTTTTATTTCAATAAAAAAACACGATTTGAAAATGCATTCGTCCGTTCTAGAAGCCCATAGAACTGCTAGTGTCCGTTTTAAAAAAAAATGTTCATTATGGTCAAGATTCATAAAATAATGATAAAGGGGGGTTTATAGCACATATTTATTTTTTGCTTTTACTAAATAGTAACTAACACCCTCCTTTATCTCAAGAAAAACGATTCCACTTCGGCGGTTCATTTTGAACTGTCAAAAAAAGACGAAATAAAGTCCGCCATGACACTTGAGTACCTATAATTTGTGGAATGTCCGCTTTTGATGCAAATATGGTAAGTAAATGTCTATTTTTGAAATAAGGTATATATTAAATACCTAAATTTCTACTCCAAGTGCTTATTTTTGATAAAAATCTTTAGTTTTTTTATTTTTCATCATAACCAATCAAAAAACCTGTTTTGTAAAAATGGCGATTGTCCAACTTTGATATAAGGGTCCTCAAATAATGATTTAATAGAACAAGACGTGGGTACGGTTTGAATTAAATGAAATAGTAAAACTAATTTCGATAAAATACTGACTTATTTAAGTTATAAAAATAACTACCCTTTGAAATACACATAAAGTTATGAGGCCTCTAAATTAACATAATTAAATTAGGTTATTCACCGTGTGCGTCGTTTGTAAGTTATTTCATGGGTAAATATGTTAATTGGGAAACCTTTGACGTTCGAAAAACTAAAGAGAATCCAGACAAATGAAAACGGGAGGAAAATTTTATCAAACTTCGGCCATTTTAGAAATAAAAACTAATTCGGGCCGGAAGTGACTCAATTTCATATTGTAACGACGTTTTTATCTTCCTTTTAAGAGCTTTTTTCACTTTTGCAAAAGGGCTATATAAATTCATTGCATTCGCTTCAAAATATAATCTAATGTTACCGCTTTAAATCCGTTATAGTACAACTTACTTTTGATTTACAATTATTTATCAGATTGTTTTTCTATTTTTCAATTTGATTAAAAAATATATTTTTATTACATTTATTTTGTTATTTTATTTTATGTTTTTGTATTTTATAAACATTGTTTTTTATGATCTATGTAATATTCGCTTCTTAGAAAGTACGCGGCATCATAAGACGCCAGCCATCGCCTCCCTGATTTTGTGATTTCTACAACTTTCTATAGATTTTTTTTCTACCACTTTCCATAGAGAGATTGCTATATAAATCCTGCGTTTAAAAGCATTGCACCATAGAATTAAGAATAGTCCGGAAACTGCATACGCGCATCAAACAGAAGGTGACTAAACTACTCTTAAAGGAGTTGTTTTACGTTTTGTACCCTTTATTTTTTTTGTAGACGTCGCTCAATACGCAACTCCCGATTTGAATTCAACAACGCCGTGTTGTGTCGATTTAAAGTGTAAAAATACTGCTGGAATCTTAAAGAAACAGGATGGAATCACATTTCATGTGTAAGTAGCAAATTAATTGAGTATTTAAAAATTTAATTATTTTTTTCATCTGTCAGATTGTCAAAGAAAACAAAATGGACATGTTAGTATTGCTAGGGTTGTCAATTTTTTTACGCTACTTTGCTTATTTAATGAGACAACTAACGAAAATTGGACGTCTCGGATTAAACAATACCCTGGTGGACATTTGACTGACATCATCTATAAAATATCAAATATTATTTAACAAGACATAAAAATATCCATTTTATGTATAAAAAAAAAAAGTTTTATTTTTAAAGTTCAAAGTTCATTGAATAAATGACCCTTTACTTATCTACTATGTTGTGTCTATAAATGTTTCCGCGTATACAATACAATTTTAAAGAAATTAACAAAGTGTTTTTAAAAAATATAAATCTTACGTTTGTGTTATGATTATATTTTTCACGATCTGGAAACATTACGCGGCAACTTCACACATGCGCGCAGCGAAAGGGGGGCAAAGTAAGGGGCTTTTCGGGCACAGTCCTATGTATTCAAATATGATTCTACGCTCCATCTGGACTTTTCTTAGTTCCATGTATTACACAAACAAGCGTTGTATTCAAATTTGTTGCGAAAGAGAGCGAAAATATTTTTGAGAAAGAAATATGGAAATATGCCCCTGTAAAGGGCTTGTGCCCTGTCATTGGCTGGCTCGTGTGGCTAGTTTATACACTGAGAAATATTCACTATTCTGCCGATCTTCACACATCCACATTTTCTGAACTTTTTTTTTCCATACAATTATTTTTTTTCCATACGAATTTTCATTACAAAAATACACTTTGATAAATGCATCTTAAAATTAAGTTATATCGTAATTTTGGAAAAATGTTCACAAAGGCTTCAGCGTCTGAGCGTGGGCCATTCCTTTTTTAATAATTTATAAGTTTATAGCGTGGTTATTTTGCAAAAAAGCACTGAGTCAAAAATTTTCTGTTTTATTTATTTATTAACGCCAAAAAGGCATTTACAAAAAATAAAAATGAAATACCTGCTAACATACTAAATAATAAACAGGATATACAAAAAAAATATGTGAAATTAGTTAGAAAGGATATGATAAAAAGTTTTACAAAGTAAAAAAAAAAACAATAATAACAAAGGTATGCAAGAAAAAACAGTTAGCATATAAACAAAAAATACAAAGATATAAGCTTATGAAATAAATTCTGTAAGGCAAACAATTAATAAAGTGTTACGGTAAGCAAGAAAGACATTTTTAAGTTAAATTAATAAACAAGCAAGCATATATTATCACGAAAAAATAAGAAATAATGTTTTGACTTAATGATGAGGTAATACTGTTAAAAAAATACTCTACAATCTGAAAAAACGCAGTAAGTCTTATCTACACTACAAGTCGAGATATTTTCTGCAATAAGTCAAAAAACATAAATCCGTTCAGGGAAAAAGCACCAAGAGACAAGGGACGCCGTACTGGTGGGCCAAGAATAACAATATTTTGGATGTATTCAGCGGAGTTTATGGAGCAGTACTGACTTGAGGAAAGGTGAGATTGTTGGTCGGCGACACGATATCCTGGAGTGTCTAGTAAGTGATGTCTACGTGCTTCACTCAGGAACAAATGTGGCAATTATTATTTTCTTTCTTTTCTCTTTTTACTAATTACTTATTATTTTACCTAATGCAATGGGTACTGTACATTAGATAAAATGATTACATAACTTTTTTAATTATAAAAAAAACATTTCTCACAAAGTGACTTAAGTAGGTACAATGTGACTTCAATTTGAATTTCTAACTGTGTTATTATGTATCAGCGAAAACTCACTAAGTCGTGTCAATCCAATATTATTTTGAAAAAAATGTTCTGAAAGTTCGGTTATTATTTATTAAACTATTGAATGAAATGTAGTAAATAGATCAATTTACCATTTTTTCAAGTTGACTTAGTAATGTATTATATATAAAAAAAAGTTATTTCGTTACAAACTTTGAACTTTAATTATCTCAGAAGAAGTAATTTTGACATTGTTTTTTTTGCAGAATACCCACGATAGTATATAAATATGTTATGACATAACCATGAAAAGAAAAACAAGTTTATCGAATGCTGCTATTATAAAAACAACTCCTTCATATGTTGACTTTGGTCTGCTTCTTTTTGAACTTATATTTTGTGCATTCATTTCTTATCAAAAGGAAGTAGTGTTGCTAATCCTCGGTGTTAAAATTGTCAAACGTAGTACCTACTTACTAACAATCCTTCCACTGTGACTTGATTTAATTTTATGTTATCAATGATTGTAGGATTTGTCTTTTGGCGACTTATATAAATGGCGTTGAAGTTAAGAAATTTTAAAATAATGAAAACAATGATCCAATCTGATAATATTTAATTTATTAAATTATTAAATGGATATAGGCTACTGTGACAAATAAATACGGTTTTTGCTGCCATTCGTGTTTGAAATATGGTCATGACGATAAATGACAGTATCCGGCAAAGGCCCTCCATATAATTTGTCAAACATACAGTAAAAAGGTCTGTGAAAATAGTTGGGTTAAATTCAGTAAAAATCGCGATATACGAAATTTAAAGTTTGAATGGAGTAACTCGTTTATTGACAAAAAAAACATTTCTTTTTTTAATGAGTGAAACCGATAGGATAGGATAGGAAGACTTGCATACTTTGAAACGGTTTCCGGCATATGGAGGAATGTATTACTTTTGACTTTTATGAAGTAAAAGTCAACAGATGGAAGAGTTGAGAAGACTGAGCTAATTATTACTCTTTTGTACTGTATTTGCTGTAGGAATACATCAACCGATCTGTCTTTGGACACTTCATTGAAAAGCTTTAGCATTCTGAGCATTGCTCAGTTGGCGCATACAAAGATCAGTTTTTGTTATAAACCTGGTATAAATTTACGCCAAAGCATAATGCTAGAATAAGGATGGTATTCCCATCTACTATAATAGCAAACTTCCGTCGTCACCAACAAAATACTTTCGAAACGACCAACATTTTTACCGGACACGGAGCTATGAGAAGTTACATATATAGATTTAAATTAATGAATGATGACTACTGTCCATGCGATATCGAACTGTAGTTAAAAGCGCGCCATTGTTCTTGGACTTTGCAACAATGGTGATTGGACTCATAAAGGTAATAAACCTAAATCAGTGATCGAACATCCCATATCTAAGACAAACAAAAACGATTTTTTCCGAGTACCTTAGCCTTGTACATGACACGTAAGGCTACTAAATACAGGGGTCCTAATATTTATAAAATTAAAAAAACACTATAATAAGGATGGTATTCCCAATCGTATTACATCACTAAACCTAGGCGTAACATTTTACTAAGTTTTTGAGTAAGCCCCTTTTAATTCAAAACCAGAAGAAATATTAAACTCCTCGCATTCCACATACATTAAAATTTCTCGAATTCAACTCTTTTGAACGATGAAGTTATTTTTTCATAATTTTCAAATGGAAACTTTCACACTGGGTTTTAATAAAAAAAAAAATTATCCTTGCCATGCAAAAAATAATTATATGAATAAAAATGATGCCAACAACACAATAAATTTGTTTTTTGTGCAAGAAAAAGCACGAGAATAGAACTTATAACAAGAAAAAAAGAGACACTGATGTTTGTGTGAAAGAGACAGAAAAAAAATCGTTCAGTTAGTTGATTATTGGTAGTGAGCAGGAGTGCATGTTTGTTAAATAATCAGCGTATTTACGATTTTTTATATATTTTACATATTATATTGATGTTTTAACATGATATCTCTGTTTTTTTTAAAGGTCTGAAATTAAAAATAATCTGTCTTTTGCTAGAGGTAACACGATGTTACATCACTGCGTGTAAATGATTTTTTCAGCACAGCCTTTTAAGAGTTAATACAACGGTGAGAGGTGTTTTTTTTCACCTCCTACAAACAAAATCCATTCCGAGACGGAACAAAATATTTGATGACCAAACCGAAGCTCTAGTGAACGTTTTTGTAGTTTTTCGTCTAGATTAATGTAATTGAAAGTCTTCAAAAATAAACGGAATTCAGTCCCTTATTTTGCCCGGCTTATTAAAAATTTCTCCACATTTGCATGTTCGTGTTAAGAGTTATACATTTTTCACGTATTTTGTTTATCCACAAAAATATTTAGAATGCCTTTTCGAAGGATTCGCACACGAAATGTTAAACCAGTAATTTATCAAATCTTTTTATAACATGATCACAATATTACGGGTTCCAAAATAGTTGTTTTTTAATATCATTAATTTTAAATATTCGGTAGGGAGGGCTCTCACTATGATACACAGTACGGTACCGCCATTTTCAGAATTATCCGAAAAGAAATTCGAGCGGAAAACTATTAGTTGGTAAATCTCTTAACGTTTTTATAGTAATTAATATCTTATTTGATAGATTCTACCAGCAAGACCTACCGATAGGAAAACTATTAAAATTGCGTTTTAATCAATTTTCAATAAAATTTTTGACAATTACAGTAGAATTCTTCAGGATTTTTTTTGTATTGAAATTTTTACACATTTTTTTGAACATTCATTTAATTCCCGCCAAACCGCAAAAGCAATTTTTTTCAGTGATTTCTTTCTTAAATTATTTTAATAACACAATATAATGCATACATAAAAAAATTTAAATATATCAACAAAATAGAAGTAAAAAAAATAATAAAATAAGAGTTAGTGTAGGAGAGGGGTTGTTGTCCACTCAACAGGGGGAGGAGTAGCTGCCATTGTTTTCAACAATTTTACAGATGTTCAAAAATTATGTCAACATAAAAAGTTATTAGTAAAAACAGTGTTTAAATTAGCCGTTCCCTTACTACTTATTTATTTATTTATTTAAAACTTCAAGTATAAAGAATAAGTACTTTGGCGGACTAATTGCTAAAAGCAATATCTTCCAGCCAACCAAAAAACAGACTAGTCAAAAAAAGGGTTGGTGGAAATTTTGTACTAAAAAACCATAAATATAATTTATCAAAAGATACATATATAAAATAAAAATAACCTAATTGATTTTAACTAGCAGATGTTTTTAATTGGGAGTAAAGGATTGCACATATATATTTTTTTACATTTACAGTACATTATGCTTTACATATTAAATGATAAGGAATACGGAATCAGATAATGAGTTCGGAAGAAGAGAAAAAGAGGAACCAAGGAAAGAAAAAGGGACAAAAATACACATTAAAACAAAACAAAAAAATAGTAAGAATTCAGGGAGTTCAAAATTCCGGGGATATATAATAATAAAAGTTTATATTTGAAGCACTAACTTTGTGGTTATTCATTATAATAAAATAAATAGAACAACTTTGTTTTTAACCACTAATTTTTATTTTTCACCGACCGGTTTCAAAGCAAACAAGCTTCTTTGTCAAGGTTTACGTAGCTTGTTTGCTTTGAAACCGGTCGGTGAAAAATAAAAATTAGCGGTTAAAAACAAAGTTTTTCTATTTATTTTATATGTAATAATGTTTCAGGCGTTTCTTGGTAATTATATTGATGAATCTACTTTTCTATATTTGTTTATATAAATATGTGTGTGTATTTTTATTCTTTTTATGTCGGCATTTATTCATTCAGTTATTAATTAACACCATGAATTATTCCTATTGAATCTTTTCAAACCTATCTTCATTAACTTAACTTTTTAACCTGTTACATATTTATGTTTTGTAAACCTCATTATGTGTTTTATAAGCAACTCTGTATTGTAAAAGCTCTCTGGGCGTTTAATGTTTAAATAAATAAAAATAAAATTTCGTAGATAAAACCATTTTTATGTTGCAATTTTATTTTTTATTGAAACGTTGAAAAATTGGTCAAATTTAAATTGAATTCGGTAGAACAGTAATTCGGTAGATATACCGAAAAATCGATAGGATTTGCAAAGCTGCGTACCTGTGTATAAAAACAATATAAAAATAATATTAGTAAATAAGTCCGTAAATAAATAAATTATCAGAAAAAAACGTTTAAAAAATAGTTTCGGAACATTTTTATTTTTGCAAACAATGATACTCGTATCACGAATTGTTTACAAATTTATTCGTTTATCATCGAACCGTTATAATATTATAACAACTTGAATGAATTACAATAGTCCTATTATGGAGCTAGCTAACGGGAGTTGGAGATGATGTAAGATGATTACAATATGTAGGTACAAACGGCAACCCTTCAGCATCAATCACAATCTGTTGACGCCAACAATGGGAAACCGGTCAAAGCGGAAAATGATAGTGATATTGTAATGAATTGTGACAGTAGCAAATACATAACAGGGGTATTCAAACCTCGATTGTAAAAATAAAGGTAGGTTTTTAAGTTTATGTTAGGTAAAAATTAACAAAACACAGTAAAAAACGTTGATGTTGACGGAGGAGAAGGTTTTCCAATGATTATTTTTGCCTAGTAAGATCATTGTTTCATACATATACCTTTTGTTATAATTTACATTATGTATTTTAGTTTTTTTTCTCAATATTTCTTCTATATCATGTTATTTTTTTCTTCATTTTATAAAATTCCTTTTAATTTATGTAACTTTTACGTTTGATAACTGGCTCAGTTAAATTTGGTTTTAATTTGTTTTTAATAAAAAATATAAAAAAACTAAACATATGTAATTGAAGGAATAATGATGTTCGAAGATCGGCAGAATGGTAAATGTTTCACAGTGTGGCCACTGAAACCCGCCAATTTAATTATTATTACAATTTGTGTTTTACAATTTTGTTTTTGTGTTATTTTCAGAATTTAACAATTTTGTTATTTTGTAAATTGGATGGTGTTTGAAACTACAAACGTTCAATTTATATTTCATCATTTTTATACATTTTTTAAAAGTATTTGAGTAAGAGTAATTTATTTTTTGGGTTGCTCTCAATTTTTATACTTTTTAATTAATAATTCATGTAATAATTAAATATTGTATTTTTGTCATCCTCATCATTCCCTTTCAGCACCTAATAATGCATAGGGCACTGCATTGGTACACCAATTGTAGCGTATCTTGATCATTTTTGTTACATGCAGATGATCAGTTTTACGCTTCAGGTACCAGTCCAAGGACTATGAAATATTCAATTGTAAAAAAACTTTTGAATATATATTTCATGTCAAACATGTCTGGAATCGAACCCGAGACCTTTTGCATGGTAGGCAAACGCGCTGGCTATGACGATACTAGGACGTTTTTTATTTTAGTTACTATATATTTATTTGTTGTCGGTTATTATGGTTTAACACGGGCGCATTCTAAAAAGCTATAATATGACAGCAATTTTTGCAGATATCATGCATGTGGATGTATGTAAGATCCTACCTAGTTGGAGTTTTGCAGAAGAAAAAATGTGTTCTGCTTCGAGTGTGTTTATAACATTTCGAACAAACAGAGGAACTGCTTGAGTACTGAACCGACTATCGACTAATTAGCTAACGGTGCTACAATTTATTCATCGACAAGTATTCGCTTTATTTGCTAGTAGGGATTTGAGGTCGTATACAATTTCCTTAGCTGACAGCAATTTGGTATCCGTGCATTGTTAGCTTATCATCAGTAATAAGGCTTTGGTAATCTTTTGTCTTTAAAACGTAATTTGAAATAAATAATTAAATTATTTGTAACATAATTCAAAACCATAAAACAATTCATATTTTCATAAATGTTCGAGTTGATAAAAATCTTTGTAAGAAATAAAATAATTAAACTTGCCCACTAGATTGAAAACAGGAGAAGAAATTATTTTGTTTGAATTTCTTTCAGGTACAATGAGTGATAAGGGATAGCGGTAGTAATTACTGATGTTATTGGAAGGGATGATTCAGGGCAGTATAGTACATTGTTCTTAAATATGATACGAGCTGACGTTTTGTATTATAGAATAACAACAAATAACGGTGGTATTATATTGTATAAAGAAAAACAGAAGTACGCAGAAATAAATTGATAACATGCTATATAAATATTACAAATGTTACTATACATATTTTGTAACGTATCACCCCATGGTTTACAAATTTAAGTCTTTTTTTAAGTATACAGAACTTAAGCATCACATATAATAAATAACGATGTTTTTAACCAGGCATCACAAATTAATGAATTAACCACTTCCGGACAAAGGTATTTTGAGTATTATTCAATTAAAATTATTCAGTTAAATTCAATTAAATCTACTTCCACTATCTATCAAAACAATAAGTAACGAGAAAATGTTTAAAAAGGCTATAAACAAATGGATAGTGGAGCTAGGTAGAAGTAAAGTGGATTGTCTCATTCGCCCAAACCAATTTTGAATCAACTGCTCCACAAGTGTTGAGCTTATGTTAGGTTTTTGTTATTTTCATAGTGCATTTTGTAATATAAATAATAAAGTTGTACATATATACCTAGTTTTTAAAACAGTCTAAATATTTTGTTAATTATCTCTGTTTATTAAGTTAGTCTTCATTGTTTATTCTCAAATTTAAAAACATTTCAAAAAAGTATATCGTTAAGTGTCCTCGGCACGGGTAACCCCAGTGATGTAACATTATTTTTATTATTGTTTATAGTTTGTAAGAGTAAAATATGAATTAGTTTTGTCGAATAAAAAAAATTTATTTTTTCATTTGTATGCTTTATTTATATCGTCTTTGTAAATGCCTACTGAGCGCATATCCAAAAAAAAAAATGAAAAACTTTTGAAGACAATAATTTATTTTTAAGAAAAATAAATATTCGCGTTCTCATTATTTTATGATCATCATCATTATTCCCTTTCTGCACCTAATGGCACTGAATTACTACACCAATCGCAGTGTGTCTTGATAATTTTTGTTACATGTAGGTGATCAGTCTTACGCTTCAGGTACAGTCCAGTAGCCATGAATTATTCTTTTGTAAAAACACCTTTGTTTAAATAAATATTTCGTGGCAACCATTTCCAGAATCGACCCGAGACCTATTGCATGGTAGGCAAACGCGCTGACCACTACACTACGCGGCCGACTTATGTCACCGTCACACTTAGGCCGCTGAATGAAATAAATTGAAACTAAACCAAGGAGTTGATCAACATCATTCTAATAATTTTCCATGATACATGCTCATTAGGGTGGGCCAATAATTTTTTTTTTAAATTTTGAAACGAAAGGGGCCTAAAAAGTTGCCTTTTGGATTACTCGAAGTGTTCGGAATATTTTATTCTACTTTTGGCTTTCAACCAGAGCTTGAAGCTTTCGAAAACGTCAATTTTTTGCGCTGAACCGGCTGTCATTTCGTATTTAAGTAAGAAAATCGGTCTAATTAAATTTTGTAATGTGCATTAAACGTTATTAAATAAGCATATTAGGACCCTAGTTGCACTTTATTTTGTAATAAATGGGTGGCATTGTTTTAATGAGCCATTGTTTTCGTCAGTATTAGGCAGGCGCTCAACGGAATCAGTTCCGCGGCGTGTCAAATGTTTGCATTTTGGTAGTTTTAAAACGAGTTCGAATTTGTTTTGTGATTAAGTAAAATCTTTACTAAGTAAAATCTTTACTAAGTAAAATCTTTACTAAGATTTTTTTATATTTTTAATATTGATAATTAACAAAATGTTTTGACAGTTATTAACATCAAGCCTCGGTTAAGGGCTAAAAGTAGGATAAGATATATTTTTATTTTATAAAATTATTTTTACGTTCAATATGATAAAAAATGCAACTTTTTCGATCATTTTTACTTTGATGTCTGCCAAATTAAAAAAAAAAACTTTGTACATCATCAGCTCATTCTTATACTCATGTGTATGTGTCAATTAATTGCTCATCTCAACTCAACACAGGACTTTTAGTCCCATGGAGTCTTTAAGTAAATATATAAATTTTGGAGCCATTTGCTTTTAGTCGTAAATAACGTAAAATGTCGTGTTAGAAAATAAAAAATAGGTTGTGACAGGGCGGAATTTGAACCTTGGACCTCTTGTTCTTTCATACTCCGCGACCATACTCACGGGACTCTTCTCTATAGGATTTAAATCTAAAAATATTTCACCAAGCGGTACTGAACACCTATACATCATTGACCTAACAAATGAAAAAGATACTCTTTAAAATTAGTTAGTACAAATGATTAACAAATTACAAAAGGGATGGATAATACCTTACAGAAGGGAATATGGAAATCTAGGCATTTACAGGGCTTATGACCTGTCAATGGCTGGTTTAAGTTTGTCTACAAGCGTTTGGTCAAACTCAAATATTGTAGTACCAATGATGTTGCTCATGCACCATTGGATGCGAATAGCAGAATGACATTGGTAATAATAAATATTTTTATATGTTGAATTTAGTTTAACGATCAACTTTTAGTGATGTAATTTACTGCTGCGGGATATTGGATTCAAAAATGCTTTCTTATACGTAGTAAAAATAAAATCATTTAATAGACTTTACTGGAAAATTTCTCAAAAACGTACGAAATAACTACTTTGCAACGTAACGTAACGTAAAGGTTTATGTTTCCACATGTTTAGCACCAATCAATTATTGCGTTGTTGTGGGAACCGCCAACAGATTTCCGGTTTCAGAGTAAGTCATGTTTTTTGACGTTTAGCGGGTAAACATAATGTGTAACGGGGTTCTCAACTTTTAAATGTTAGAATCGCTTACCGACCCGAACTTGTGATGTCGCGAACGGCGTAATTTCGAAGTTTCGCTGGGGATTTTCATAATAACAAAATTTAAAAAAAATCAGAGCGATGAAAAAACGATACGTATTTTTTGGATTATTCTGAATGTCTATGAACAAACAGATAAAAAACGGGGATCCTCCTCATTTCTCATCTCCATTCTAGACAACCCACAGGAAGAGCATAATGTTATTCTAGAAAAGTGGTTTGCAAAATCCGACTCATCGTCAAGTCATCAATTCAAATCCATCGTTATAAATCCAGATTATAGAAATGTATGCGCGGTACGTTTATTTTAATTTGCACCTTTGTGTATCAAAGTGGTTTTCACTCGGTAAAGATATTTTTATTTTATTTAAATAAAATAACATAATAATGATAAAAACCCAAATGATACTTTTTTCTCTCTTTATTTTACATAAACGCCAAGAGGACTTTTACAAGAAGTGTAGGTACATAGAGAAAAATATTTAAAGAAAAGAAATGCACAAGTTAAAAGTGTTGAGCAAAATTCTTAAAAAATGAAACAAAAGTGGTCATGCTGTTGACACAGGCTTCCCAAATAAGAAAACTTGTTTTTTTTAAAGATACAGCATATTTAAAATCCAAAACAGCGTGACCTTTTGCAAGGTAAAATGTACTTGGCCACTAAGCTATTATGTAAATTATTGTACGGTATCTTTTTTTTTAAATCACGACACAGCGTTAAATATTTAGAAAACTTGTATTATTTACTTACAAAACAAAATTTCCGTAATAGTGATGGATCTTCAGATAAATAGTACGCCAATGGTTAATAGAGTCACCAATACGGATAAAAACCATTATATGATTATCAACCCCGAAGTTAGCTACAGTTTACAGCAATACAACGGACCATAGGCACTTGGGTCGAGAATTGCAAGCGCAACCGAAATCGTCCGTTACACGTTTTTTGTTAGAGTTTTTACCAAACAAAAAAGTACGAACGCTTTTGTTCTATGTAATAGAGCTAAAAGGCCTTTACTGAATTATTACTCCGAAGGTGGATCAGCCACTCAGAATTTTTACCACGGATACGATAAAATCGACGGTCCCTACGTAAACTATTGAAACTGCGAGGTTCACAAGAGATCAAAAACAAGGTTTTTTTCAGAAGCTGTCAGATACTGGAGAATTGACAAATATGTGTCTATTGTATTTCAGTAGACACATGTTTGGCAATTATACGATAGTGTACGTCGAGATACATTTCGACACTTTGATATATATAATAAATAAATAAAGATATATAATATGTGTATAAATAATAACCATTTTTAAAAAGATTGAAAACGTGGCTGCTTATTAAAAAAGTTATAATATTTTAAATTAAAATGAAAGATGAGTAGATGCTTTGATTTGAACGTCACACTACGGGTGCAATATTATGTTAATTATTTATAGTGGTAACATTGTATACATTACTGGTTATAATGGGTTTGAACTACGACGAGCTGCAATCTGACAGATAACACGATATTGCACTTTAGATGGCCAAACACGTACATATCGACACGATCGTAGAACAACGGTGCACGTGATTTTCTTTAACTTTACATGAGAGCGGTTTATTTTTTTTACTCTTTACACATCACAACTCGACAAGTATAAAATTTAATGCTTAGGGTAGCTACACTTATTTTGTATTTTACAACCCTGGAATACAAAGATTTTTTTTCAATTCAAGACGACATGTAAATGAAATTAAATCTCGCATTTTTTGCACATCCGACGCTGTTCTACGATCACAACGAAAAATGCATATTATTATGTACCAAAGATTAAAAACAAAAACAATCAAAGCTCAATGATTAATTTTCAATTAAATTGATTTGTATGGTAAAACTCGTCGATAGATGAAAATATTTATGAATCGGTAAGAATCAGAAGTTTTATTTCCTGATAGAACCAGCTAGTAGCCTGGATTAGAGTTTTTATTTTTTCAAACGGGAGTTGTATTTATTATTTACATTGCTTATTATGTACAAATTTCATAATTCATAAAAGTGGATTTTTCAGTTTTTGATAAGCTTTTATTTTATTAAATTATTTATTTGAACCACTGACCTTGTGGATATTCATTATAATAAATGAATTAAAAACTTTGTATTTAAATTTATTTCAATAGAGAGGGAAAACGTTTTTGAGAAGGGAATATGGAAGTCTAGGCATTTACAGGGCTTATGACCTGTCATTGGCTGGTCATAAGCTTAAACCAGCCAATGACTCGTTAGGTCATAAGCCCTGTAAATGCCTAGACTTCCATATTCCCTTCTCAAAAACGTTTTCCCTCTCTGTTGAAATAAATTTAAATATGAGCAACTCCCTAGGGAGAAAATCCAGCCAGTCTGCAAGCATTTGGACATACTCAAACATTGTCAAAAACTTTGTTTTTAACTCCTTTTTTTTCTTCTACCGACCGGTTTCAAAGTTATGTAAACTTCTTTATCAAAGAATAATTATTAAGTGAATTCTATCTTATAGCATTTTATCAATGTCTACTAAATATTGCATATGAAGCTAAGAAATCGAGTATTTTTATCTTGTGAGGATAGGAAGCGTAAGATGAGTACGATCTTTAAAACTAGACAAAACAGGAGGTATTTGCTTCATTTGTAATATTATTTGTTTTTGAATTAATTTCTCAGCTAAATTTGTTGCTACAGAGAGAGAAAAGATTTTTGAGAAGGGAATATAGAAATCTAGGCATTTACAGGGCTCTTTACCTCTCATTGGCTTGTTTAGGTGGCCACTTTACACATTTTGTAACACTTATCATTCTGTCATAATTGAAACATTGTTAATATATCATAGTGCATATATATGCATATATATATATAAAAAGCAATGTTCGAATGGTTGTCCTCGATAGACTCGATAACTTCTTCTTGAGGTGTCTTGTCAGGTCCCTCTGGCGTTGGCGATCACTACAGCGAAAGCATCTCGGTCCTGCGCTACTCCGCAGCCAGGATAACTGCTTATTGGATGTATTCGCCATAGTGATTCCTGGGAAAATATGACCAGAGTGGTTTCCCGTTGCTTTCTCTAGGGAATTTTTCTGTCGGAGTTACCTTCCCTTAGCTGGTTGGTTCTGGTTTGGAGGCGCCACTCGATAACTACATGACCGATTTGCGTGCGGTTTTCAGATAAATGTACAGCTTTGCCACGAAACGATTTATAACGCATCAACTCTTCAATGTATTAAGTACAAAAAAAGTTAAATGTGTAAATGGTTTTTATCCATCACCAGGGTTGCATTCGCCGTGAATGCGTTTACAAAAAAAATGGCTGGACGTTATTTTTTTGTGTATGAAAAGGTTTGTATTTGAATGTTTACAAACAACATTAGTTTTTTTATGGATTCCAATCAGATTATTTCATTGCATTTCTTATAATTTCTACCCATTAATTTCTTTTTATTGGATTTTTTGGGAACTAGAACCATCGAAACCCATAAAGAGCACAGTTTTAGCTGCTGTTTTCGGGCGCACGGTGAAACGGCATACAAATATAAATATTTTTGAAAAACGCAAAACATACCGACACAGAAAATAAAAAATAACAAAATCGGTTCAGTTTTGAGGTGCGGAAAACGGTACAGCGAGACGTCGATGTCTCTTTCGCACAGTATTGGGGAGGCATCTACAAGACAGTGAAAGGAAAACAATGTTCGAACACCGATTCATAGAAATTCTGTGTTCTCACAATTTATATTAACCGAAAGACAAAAATATTAATGTATACGTGCTTATCTAATTTGGACTAAATACAATAATTGATATCAAATTTTCGATTGTGTTTATTTAATCTATTTAGCAAGAACCCAAATCTAGCAATAGCAAAGCATTGCCGGGTTCAGCTCGTATTCTATAAAACTTATAAATTGTAAAGTAAAAAAAAGTATTTACTTCGTTACAAAATATACTATTTGCATAATGTATGAGACATAGATACTATTGTATATTAGCTACCTTAGTATGCAAATTTAGTGAGTTGAAATAGTTAAAAACGATGATTTAACACTTTTATTGATGATTTGATTCATCATATAACCCCTTTGAAATAATATGTAAATTTACCAAGGGTTGATATAATTCCTATGATTGATAGTTAACATTTGTAAATTAAATTATGGTGTGTTGATCGCAGACCTTAATTTAATTTTTATACATATCTTATTACAAATCTTCTAACTTTTTTTTCTTTTATAATTATAACAGTAGGTCAAATATAGGCAAATAAATACTCATTCAGGGGGTTACTTTAAAACGTTATTTATGTCTGAAAAGAAAAAAGTTTGAATTGGCTACCATACATTGACAGGGACAAGGTTGTACATCTATTTGAAGTTCGGGACTAGTGCAAATTTACTAATCTGCCTTTCTTCCATGTGGTGTAATGGTCAGCACATTTGTCTACCATGCAAGAGGTCTCGGGTTCGATTCCCGACATGGTTAATATGAAATATGATTTAAAAGGCTGTTTTTACACTAGAATATTTCATAGAACCTAGACTGGAACCTGAAGCGTAAAATTGATCATCTTACCTTCATGTAACAAAAAATGATTAAGATACGCACGGTTGGTGTACCAATGCAGTGTCCTATGCACCATTAGGTGCGGAAAGGGAATGATGATGACGATGCTTTTCTTCCATACTTTTATTTATTAATCATATTTTTGATATTGTGGTATTTTTTATATTGTTTAATTAAGTACTCACTTTTTGGTCTTATCATTTATTATTTTATTTTTTTTACTTTATAAAACTAATTTCAATTATCATTTTAATTACCACTATGTATTTTTTCTATTGATTTCAATGATTCCATTTTTTTGTTTATTTAATTATGTCTGTTACTAAAATTGTAGTATTTTTTTTTCTTGTTTCATTATTTATATTTGAATTATTTTATTTATTTATTTACGCAAATACATATATATTACAAAAAATATATAATTAAGTATCCCTAACTCTATGAGGCCATCAGCCCTGTGTTAAATTGGGATACAACATAATGGAACGTAGAAGCATGTACATTATGAAATAATAGCAAAAATTAAAATAAAAACAATATTACAAAAGCATATAACTCCGCTTAATAGTATATACATATTTGCAATATCTCGCAGCAGTCTCCTCCAATGGTCTCTTCCCTTCGAACTCTTGTACAACTCGCCTGAAAATGGCTTTTGGGGCTATGTATAGCGTGTGAGCTCGCCAATATATGACAGTAAAAAATTTATTGTCTTTGAATTTCCTAGAGTTTTAACCATCGAAAAAAAGAAGATTGCAAATAAAATCATCAGACAATGGAAATTTGATGTGTATTATTTTAATAGATTGTTTATAACAGAAAAATATATAGAGAAATATGCATTTTTATTTAGTGTAATAAAAACAGTCTAGTAAATTCGAATAAATGAAAATACGCTTTATATTAACAATATTAATTAAAATGCAAAAATAACATTGAATACTTGAAAAATAAATATTACTGAGTGTTACAAACATAATTTAAAAAACGGATAGCGATTAAAAGTAAAAACTATCTTTAGTTTAATTCTTATAGCGATAAATACATAAATATTTTAAAACAGGAGTTATACAAAAATAATATTGTAACTAGGCGGCTACCTACACGGTTAAATTTCGAAACACCACGCAATTTCTTATCTCGGCTACGCTATGTAAAATGAAAAAAAATATTTAATTTTTTTCACTTTACTTTCATCTTTCTCATTTACTTTTAATTTCATCACGCCATGAAGTCGCCCCTGGGTAGCGCCTGCTAACGTCAATCAACAAAAACATCCTCGTTTTAATTACAATATTTCGGCTACTCCATAAATCTCTTTTTTTAAATAATTTCCACGTCACAAAGTCGCCCCTGGGTAGCGCCTGCTAACATCAATCAACAAAAACATCCTCTTTTTAATTACAATATTTCGGCTACGCCATAAATCTCTTTTTTTAAATAATTTCTCACGTCACAAAGTCGCCCCTGGGTAGCGCCTGCTAACGTCAATCAACAAAAACATCCTCGTTTTAATTACAATATTTTGGCTACGCCATGAATCTCTTTTTTTAAATAATTTCTCACGTCACAAAGTCACCCCTGGGTAGCGCCTGCTAACGTCAATCAACAAAAACATCCTCGTTTTTATAACAGTATTTCGGCTACGCCATGAATTTCTTATAAAAAATGTCAAAACGTCACAAAGCCACTCTTTGAGTGTCGCTACTGACATCATTTACAAAAACATAATTATTTGTGTTTTTTTCAGGTACGCAACATTTTTTTAAATACACGTACCTAACCGATAAAATACTATTAGTAATTAAACCAAGGTGTGCTTTAAAGTTCCGTATGGCCAAATAATATTATTTATTATTAGAATATTATTGACATGTAGTTCAAACATTGCTGCATTCACGTTGCTTTACTTCTAAGAGCTCAACTGCTATGTTTTTCTATGGTTATGTTAATGTCATCTGTCATGTATTGGCGAGCTCACAGGCTATACTTACGCCACAAGTTTTTATTATATACATTCAAACAAAACTTATATTATTATTGGTTATTTAATTAATATTAATGCTGGGAAAACGAATTCCTATACGGGTGCGGAACGAGAAATAGTGGAGGCGAAGCCCTAGGGCTTCTACGATATAGTGCACTGTATTTTTTAACTTTAATATAAATGAAAATAATAATGCAGGCAATGTCAATAAGTCATAACCCCAAAAAATTAAATGGATCAGGAATGGATGCCACTAACCTGGTTCGTTCTTGATGGAATTGCGGTCCGACTGGTCAATTGCGAGCGGCACCAATACTAGGACAGCCCCCGATCTGGAGCTGAATACTGGTGATTGGTGGAAACACATGGTGATGCGGCACACGTTCAACGAAAAAATATACGACACGAGGTCTTGCTGTGGCAGGTTATCAAAGGATACTGGAGGTGGGAGGTGAACACTTGTTGTGGGTAAAAAGGATATTGAAGTGTGACAATAATCGACAAATGCACACCTACATAATTCGCAGCCATATATTTAAATGTAATTTTTTTAATTAAATTTATTTCAACAGAGAGGCAAAACGTTTTTGAGAAGGAAATATGGAAGTCTAGGCCTTTACAGGGCTTATGACCTGTCATTGGCTGGTTTAGTGGCCACTTAACACACTGTGTAGCATTCACAATTCTGCCCATGTTTGAACATCCACATTGCCTCAACTTATCCATCTGTTGACTTTTGTGAAGTAAAAGAGCTGAAAACTTTATCGCGTGGGTGAGATTCATCCGGCTTAACCAAATCACCCACTAGGCAACGCCTGAAAATAATTTTCTTTTTTTTTTTACTTCTTCTTTTACCAGGTAGTAATTCAACAATGTTTGAGTATGCCAAATGCTTGCAGATTGGCTGGATTTTCTCCCTAGAGAAATGTTCAAATTTAAATTTATTTCAACAGAGAGGGAAAACGTTTTTGAGAAGGGAATATGGAAGTCTAGGAACGTTACACAGTGTGTAAAGTGGCCACTTAAACCAGCCAATGACAGGTCATAAGCCCTGTAAAGGCCTAGACTTTCATATTCCTGTCTCAAAAACGTTTTTCCTCTCTGTTGAAATAAATTTAAATATGAACAACTTCCTAAGGAGAAAATCCAGCCAGTCTGCAAGCATTTGGACATATTAAAAAATTGTTAAATTTTTAATAATAATTTTTTGGTTATTATTCTTTATTGTTTTTTTCTTATTCTTTATTACTTCTACAATAAATGTTTCGGATTGTTTATTTATTGTGTCAAATGTAACACACATAACATAATTTGTTGTACTATGTATTTTTTCTTAATTATTTTGGCTGGCACAGCCCTACAAGCCAGTAAATTAATAAAAATATTAAATATGTAAATAAATAAATCTGCATTTATCTGCAAGTAACGTACGCCAATACAAACGAGTATATCATAAAAACATAATACATTTTGTAATTAGATAGTAATAAATTTGTGAAATTTAACAACTAGTCATAAATTAATCAATTCGCATAAAAACAATTTTTTTTTTTATACAAGTCATAAAATTCAGACACACTGCGTTTATATTTTTTTTCAATTTTAAAATTCTTTACCTGATTGATATATTTGAGCAACATAAGTCATCGCTTTGGTTTTTAAATTCACACAAAGATTTGTGTATACCATTGTTTGTTAATATTCTGAAATCCTGTTTTTTAGTAAGCACGGTATTGTCAATTACTTTCAAAATAAATCTAGCTGCTCTATTATATACTTCCCTTTTAGATATTTTATAACGAATTATTTTTTTTTGATGATCCCTACTTATTTTTTGGCACCAAGATGAATTATTTATTTCAAAGGGTGTTTTCACGCTACAATATTTATAGTCCCTGTACTGGTACCTAAACTGTAGGACTGATCATTTTACCTTCATGTAACAACAATGATCAAAACACGCTGCGATTGGTGTACCAATGCCGTGCTCTTTGCGCCATTAGGTGCGGAAAGGGGATGACGATGATATGATAATGATACTTACTATTTCCTTGCTGTAATTTTGTACCTATGAAAGAGGTAGGTGCCTTGAAGTTGGTCGTCATACCGCCACACTGGGGAAACAAGATTCTATGTAAATTCATAATTTTTCAAGATATGAAAGTTTGAAATGAAGACATTATTACCGGTAATATTTTTCATTTATATTGTCTTAATAAATTTAATAATAATAAAGGATTGATTTAGTTTTTCTTTAAAGTTTTGATGTCGATAGAACCGATATGTAAATCGAAATATATTAAAAGTTAAATGTAAAAAAACATTTTATGTTTGATATACCTTGTTTCAAATTAAAAGTGGTAATATAAATAAGAAAACAAAACATATAAGGCGCTGAATTTTTTAATTTTTTAAATTGATTTATTTTTAAACCCTTACGGATATCATTCATTTAACGAATTTTTTTTTGTTTTAAAATTCATATTCTATTGTTAATGATATTATATTTTGCATTTTTTGTAAAGGTTGTCTGAGTTTATGTTTAGTTTTGTATGGTAGTTTATTGTATAATTTCAGTCTCTTTTTTATAAGTCTCGACTGTCATTATCTCGTTTTACAATCTGATATTGATATTGTTCTTATATTTTTGTATTTTTTTCATGTTTACTACAAGTTTTAGTTCTTCATCAACAATTACATCAGTGGGTAATTTATAAATAAATTGTAAGGATTATAGTTGAAAGAGTTCAGATGTATTTTATGGTTTATTCTGTTAAAAAAGTTCTTTACTTGCTGTTATATAAAGGAGGTGATATACTAACTTAAATATTTTGTTTTGCTGTATTTGTAGTCAATGTACGTCGTTTTGATTTCCTGTTCCCCATAGTAGTTGCATCACATTTACCGTTCTGATTTCTTGAATTCTTTTATTTGTTGACATTTGTGAAGTAAAACAAATAAAAAAATTCAAGTGCTAATAATAAAAAAAAAACAACATATGTATGTTTATCAAAATAAAAGCTTACATAAAATACCAATTTAGGTAAAAGTGTGCCGTGCCTTTGTTAATATAGAATTTCCTAACACTATCAATAAATAATGATGGGTTGCAAAAAAAGGATTTATTAAAAAATGGGAAACATTTTTTTAAACAAAATTTTAGTGCCCCACCTGGCGAAAAACTTACATGACTAAAACCGGGACAATAGTCACACTTCACAAGCAAAAACACTTGACAAAAGGATACCCCTCTGATTTCCCGCGTTGCCAAAATCACCGTAAAATTATACACCATAAAATGGACATTTACCCGAAATATGAATTCTATAAAATAGGGTGAAAACGAGAATTTTTTGTACATTTATAACTCGATTTTTTTCCATTGATATCTGGTATTTTTATGTAGATTTTACTTTGGTCCCGGATTCAGAAAACACATTATTTATGACGTTTTAATGTATTTTATTGAGTGGAATAAAAATGTACGCCGGATTATTTGTAGACTTTTTTGTACCTATTCTATGGATATCGGATTTGATTGTAGTTTTCTCTTCTATAAAACATTTATTGGGTAATTACACGGGTAATTTGTCACTAGTTTTAAAATCGTAATGAAATATATCAAGTTCTGTATAAATGGGCGGGTATGAAAAATATTGAATTGATTTCGGATGCTATAAATCTTCGATAAAAGGTGATTATGTGGCTTCGGGAAACAATTTTTACTTTTTATTTTATTTTTATGCACGATTTTGTAAAGTAAACGAAAGAACCCATCACATAAAGTCTAACAAAAATAATGTGAAAAAAAATCATGAATTTTAAGTTTTTTAGATTCTTTTCGTAAGATAAAACAATTTCTAACAAATGATGATTTTCATTCTACATGTCATCCTTGCGCCGGCAATATCTTTTTTCCTTTATTAAACAAATGTGCTGAAATATTTTTTCAAAATAAAATAACGTAGGTATTTTTTCTTTTTGTTATCAATAAAAATTTTTTTTATATAAATCGTCGTCTAAAGGTACATTGTTTTATTTATCTCCCTAACATTTTTTGGAGTTTTAGTTAACAGAACATCCAGTATCAGAGAAATTTGATTAATAAGTGTTTGAACATAGTTTTTCTATTACTCTCTCGTGTATACCTCCCGAATATTGGGCAAAAAAGACAACTGTACGTCGGACTAATCAAAATCGATGGCGACGTTTGGTTTTCTTATTTTCTGGAACCTAAAACTAAGCCGATTTGGTTATTAAAAAAAAATAGAGTATCAGAATGTTTTTAAACACTATTTATAATTTTTGTCTACCGTACGTCCAAAGATAGCAGGCAAAACATGTGCTTTTATAGGTTTTTGTATGGCCCTAGCTCCCATAAGAAACAATTTATCAAAAAAGCAAAGTGTGTATAAAAATCACCGCCCTAGTGTTATTACCCAGGGGAAAAAATCTGGAATACGTTTGTATGACGAAAAGTCAGATTGCGTTTTAAACCGCACTTGACTGGCACTGCGCGGGGCGTCGCGGCAACGCGAAATATTATTGTCACTGTTTTGGTTGGAACTGGCGCTTCATACAAAATTTTGTCGCGTAGCGCCGCTGAAGTACAGCTTGATAAAATATCTGGGAATAAGATAAGTTATTTTCTTTACACCATTTTGGGAAAAGGACCCAAATGATTTTTAATGGAATTTGTTACAATCAAAATAGTGTAAAGTTTCGGAAAACCAAGTATTGTAAAATTTCCATTAAAATAAACGTAGAAATGGCATTTAAAAAAAAAAATTATAAAAGCGCCATCCATGAATAATTAGTTACATATTTTTGTTTAGAATCATCTTAAATGGAAAGAACAAATGGATTCAATACGCAAAAGACTAATAAAAATTATCCCACATATTTTTAAAAGCTTAGAGGTATCTTATCTACGGATCAAGTAAAGATAATTTATTATGCTATGGTACAGTAAATTATTCAATATGTAATAATTGGATGGGGAGGGGTTTTCAACGCTCGTCTTAGACCCCTGAAAGTTCTACAAAAAAGAAATATCATAATAATACTTTGTCAACCATCCTTCTTCTCAACTACCGAACTTTTCAGGAAGTATAATGTTTTTGGAGTGGAGAATATTTACGGAAGGTGTTTTATGCGTCAGGTGCATAAAAAAAGTCTCCTATCGGACATTTTTATATTTGCTTTGTAGTTTGTTTCTTTTATTTTGTACACTTGCTTAACACAAAAGCAAGACCCCTTTTTGGCAAGTTCAACCAAAATTTTTCTTTTTTTATTTTCTTTGTGTGTTATTATGTTAAAAAAAGATTTACTAATATTTTTTTTTTAAATGTACATGTGCTATCAAAATACGCATTTTTATATTTTTTATCGACACATTATTAACGTATAATAGTATTTATTTAAAATAAACACTTTGTTAATTTAACACGCAAGAGTTTAATACATTAAAACACGACTAGTTTCAGGTAATCAGTATTACCCATCCTCAGGTGTAAATGAAATAAATTCAAAATCTTTTTCCACAAAGTAAATGCTGAAACAATAAATCATATAACGTATAATAGCTTGCTCCACATACCGCACAGCACATCTGTGGACAAAATTTTCCTTGGCGGTGCTTACATACACGGAAAAATATTTCTACCGATGGAATTCTTAGTAATTTTTTTTTTTCGTTTTATTTTATTTTGGAAAGCCAACAGATTACAATGTTTATTAATTACAGTGTAGGTTAAATTATATATTAAGATCCAATTACAGGCCTTCTCGTAAGCTAAAAGATAAATATTACCAATAAGAAGTTAAGAATAAATATTAAATTTAGATATGTATGTACATTTTACAGTGCGGATAACATAATAATAAGTATACATACATATGCAGCGAGTATAACATTTGCGATAATTATTGAGCCTTATAAGAAGAACAACTTAATTGAAGAAAATAATAATAAAAAAAATAAAAAATAAAAACTCAAAAACTAAAATAAAATAAAGTGTTTATAATAATTAACCAAATATCAAACTCACATACACATGTACATGTACATATCCATACACAATGTAACTGCACAGGTAGGTATTTCGGTTAAATAAGATATTATTATATTATTAAGAGAATATTAAAAAACATATTTTTAAAAAATAAAAAATTTAAAAAAAATTAGTGAAACATAAATTGATTTTCAATTACTTTTCTAAAATTGTTGCATGTTATATTATTAATATCAATATGGTTAAATTTATTGTTATACAGATTGCAAGTTCTACATATATAAGAATTTTGGCAAGCATTAGTTTTATATTTAAAAATATGAAATTGGTTTTTGTTTCTGGTCTGCGCTACAGGGATCCTAAAACCAATTAGGGATAGGAGCTGTGGACAGTCAACCTGATTATTTGTAGTTTTGCCAACATTGGCCTTTATGGAGAGCCACATTGCAATGTTTGCACATATACCGGGTCTCACTCCTTTTTTGTGCTTTGCACACACCTTGCAGGTTCGACAGGGTTTGCCTTTTTTTCTGTGGCAGGTATAGCTGTTAGAACATGCTTGGACATATCCCCCAATAATATGTTCGGTGGATCCTGCAAGTTTCGCACTCGGAGTGGATCCGGTGACTGCAAAATATGGTCTCCAGAAGGCGAAAAATGATTGCTTAAAACTGAAGAACCTACATAATCTAACAAATAAACCCTTTTTTTTTCTCTTATTACTAACATTATTTTTCTTATAAAATATGAAAGAATTAAACAAAGCACACATAACAAGGTGAAAAAATACTTTTTTCGACCACTTGATGGTCTTCCTGTGGATATTGTAATAGGACAAGAACTGGTCCGAGATGTCCAAACCGCTCATATACTTAATATATTCCAGCACACTTTCAAGTGTGTAAAATATTCCTCGTAAACAACAATCTTCAGAATCAAACGTCAACTGCAAGTGAAACTGGGCGAAATCGTAATGGTCAATGGCGGCCACAAGTAGCCGTGAAAAAAACACGTGATTTCAATCGATAAAAGAGATCCTTTCATTTACCGATATTGCTAATCAGATGACAGCTTTGGAATGGTTTGAGTATTTACTATTCATAAAACTACAAAAAAGTACTAATAAAAGTCACTAGATGTGAATAAAATGCGCATTTTTAGATAGCTGGTACACCACGTGAAAACACGGGACCGGGACCCAACGCTCGGATACAAAATCACGAGTTTACACGGCTCCGGGATACAATGTGTTAATGAAGGAAATAGGGAGGTGTAGATTCTTGTCTACAAATCTAGAAGCATTTGAGCAGTCTCAAAAGATACTCAAATAAACTCTTTTAGCACTGCCGTAATGTTACGTTAATCTCAGAATAATCAAATGGCTCTGCCCCTGACCTTTGTTATTAGTGATTTGATATTAATATTATTGCTCATTATAGTCGTTTCATTCGCTCGCGGATAATACTATATTGTAGCGACAAGGACAGCTCTATACTAAAATTCTTCAAGCCGTAAAAGATACAAACAGAACGTAAACTGCGTATCTTTTCAGGAATCTGGCCATTCCGAATGCTTTAAGTTTGTTGAGTTAAAGGCGTCGCGCACATTTAATTTTAGTCATACACGACATTTCGTCGCTACTAACAATTGTTTTTTTTGATTTTATGACGAACCGGGTTGTAGTCCCGTAGTAGTATTATGGACTTACGGAACAAAGGTCCCAGGTTCAAATCCCACTCTATCCCAACTCGATTTCTATTTTCTAGCACAAGTTATTTCTGATTTTTAGGAAATGGTCGGAAAATTTAAATATTTGAGTAAATAAAAAGAATTCTATTACTTAAAAAAAAAAAAGATAAGCTAGTAAAAACGTGTCTTTCTTTATCCAAGTTAAAAAAAACAAATAGACACAACAAAAAAACCTAAAAAAAATTAGTAAATTATTGATAGTCTTCACCGTACACTGCGCAAATGTCGCGAGTAGTTTTGGCAGCTTTATTCCTTCGATTGAACGCAAACAGAAGGAGGTGTCAAAAATTATCACATTCGTCTAATTGGCATATAATTTGAAAGGCTTGTAATCAAATAAAATAACACGTGTAATGTAAAAACAAATAAAATATCTTGTAGAGCAGATAATTTTCTTTTAAATGACGTATGACCTTTATAGTTTTGTTATATTTTTTTAAAAGTGTGTTTGTTTGTTTTTTCTTTGTTGATTCGTTGGTTTATTCGAATTTTTGTTTGTTTAAGTGTGAGTCTGTCACAAGAACTTTTCCGCGACGGTAAGGTGTAGCGACGTAAAGTTTGGAAACGTTTTTTTAATTTTTTATACGGGAGTTGCATTTTTTTACCTTGCTTATAATATACAAGGTTTATATTTTAAAAAGAGGATTTTTCTGCTATTATATTACATTATTTTAGCTAAACTGTTGGAATTAGGAAGGATATTCTAATGTGGGCCAATCAGGTACTTCTTAGCATTTGCTCATGTGGAGAGGAAACCACTTAAAACTCTTTAGGAGAAGCCGGTCTGTTGACAGTTGTCAACCGGCTTTCCGTTCCACTAGAATAGTGTTCGGCATAGTAAATATTATGCAATGTTGAAATATTTTTTACAAAACAAAATATTATCCTAATTAAGTTTATTTCGAAGAACATAAGTCGCTTCTTGCCAAAGTGTTTTATTTCCAAATATCGATAATGCGCAACGTCCCTCAAGGTGTGTCAGATTCTAAGGAGTGTAAAAACTTAACAACCCTTTCGCTGCTCCCATGACTTCATTGTTCCGAGTCGCCTAAATCAATATGCCTTTATTTATAGGGATCGATAAAAGGTTCCTGTATTGGAACATAAATCTAATAGGACGCTAGTGTCTCGAGTCCTGTTAAAATTTAAAAAAAAACGTAAGTAGTCGCCATAAATCTTACACAAAGCGTTAAAAAAAGTATTTTAACTCTAACGTTCATTTCATAACTGTTATCTTATTTACAAAATACATTTTTCTAATGTCATTCTTATAAAAACAATCTGGTTTATTAAAGATTTAACATTATATTTACATTGAACACAGTGACAAAAAGGTTTTTTGTAGCATATTATTTGTGAACAAGGCATACGTGTGGGGTTGTTTTTCTATAATGCTGTCATTCGGCTTACATAGGATACCACATTTAAAAGACGAAAAATATGAACGTTCGAACTTTTTAATAAACGTTTTTATATAATAAGTTAAAACAGTTTATAATAGGGTTCTTTTTGCTTTTGGAACCCGTCTTATCTTATCAAATTTTAAGTTCTAAAATAAAACAAGTATAAATGAATAAGTAATAAATAAATAAATGATAAAAAAAGAATCCATACACTAAAAATAAAATGATTTAAAAATAAATACTTTCATACTTGTTTCAATTTGTTTCCAAAATATATTCTAAGAATATTAAAATACTCAAGAATGCAAAAATTACCTAACATAAAAAAATAAATTGTAAACCTTCAGTTCAGTTTTATTTTATTTTTTATTTTCCCATAAATAGTCAATGCATATCATCCGCATTTAAATATACATTGGAAAATATATTTTGCGCATCTCGATGATCTGTTACACGGATGCAAGGTGATTAGTCTTACGCTTTAGGTACCAGTCCAGGGACAGTGAAATGTTGCAGTATAAAACAATTTATAAACAAATGCTTAAAGTTGACCCTACCAGAAATCGAATCCAGGACCTCAAACATTGTAGGCGAATGCGCCAACCACCACACTACGATGTCGACTTGTAATCACTCGATTGTCTTGTTCAGGATTTTTAACTGAGCGTAGCCATCGAGTCAAAAATTCTTGACTAGAGTTTAGGTTCTATTTCACACTAAAATGATTTTAATGATATTTACAATAAATAAACAGCTCTTTTTGTATGTTCTGACTTGCTTAAAATAAAATCCGACTGATCTGTGGGCTTACGAATAAGTTACAAATTTTACACTTTCGAAACCAGAAAATAGTCAATATAATTTATTTTGTTTTATATATTCTACTAGCGGACCCAACAGACGTTGTCCTGCCTGAACGTTGGCTTGCCTGCTATTACCTCGGAAATAGACTTTTCATTGATAAGCAGGTACCTAGGTACTTATTCATGGTCGAATTCTAAAACATAAAATAATTTATTTTTAAATATAGAATTCTTTTTGCATACGTCAAACTTGGCTCTTTTTACCAACAAGGAAGCACTTTATTTATAAATGCGATTTTCAAAAATGAATTTTATGTCAGTTAAAATTATTTAAGGGTAACTAAAAATCCAGTTAAAATTATTTAAGGGTAACTAAAAATCCAGTTAAAAGATATACATGAAAAAAAAATATAAGGAATGTTAGGAAATAATCTAATTGGGATCTATAAAAAGCAAATGTTGTTTGTAATTATTCAAAAACAAACTTTTTTTAACACAAAAAAACAACATCCTTACATTTTTTTTGTATGTGTATTCTTGTCAAATGCAACCCTGGTAGCTTCGACAAAAAAAGATTTATGATTCTTACTTTTTTTTCACAGATTCGATTGAAAATTTTAATATTTACGAAAATGCACAGCGCAAAGATCTACATTCCGCTGAAAACCGCACGTAAATCAGATTAGCCGTTTCGGAGAAGTGCAGTGATATCACTCGTGTAGGTGAATTATTTAGATAAAGATACGCTCCCAGTGAGCTTTTACTTTTTTTTTTTAAATATGCTATATTGCAGTACATTCAAATGCTTCTCAGCATATTTTAATATCTGAGTGCCCGTCGTAAATATTTTTTTTTTTGTTACAGCACGTCCAGTTGAATAATTTATATTAAAACTTATTGTAACGCACGAACAAAGAAAATGTAGAATGTATATAGAAACAGTTATAAAGATAGAGGAAAAAGTGAAAAACAAAGTAAAAAATGAAATTAAAACATGGTAAAGAATGTAATAAAAACATAGTAAAAATGTAGTAAAAAAACTAAGCAAAAACATAATAAAAACATTATATGAGGCGCAATTTAAATCTTCACACACTTGCTCCAAATATTTCTGTCGGGGGCGCCCTCTATAATTTGTTTCCTCAGCCATTCCTTCTATGATGTCGTGCAGGAGACCCTCTTGGCGCATACTGTGGCCGATCCATCGGGCTCGCCTCTCTGATATGGGTTTGACAAGGTGCCTACCTTCTTCGATTCTGTTGAGAACCTCGTCATTTGTGATGTGGTCTCTCCAGCAAATTCCTAATATTTTTCTGTAGCACCACATCTCGAAGGCATGTAGTCTTTTTTTATCTCTTTCAGTAAGGCACCATGTCTCACAACCGTACATCAATATGCTCCATACATATGTCTTGGCAAGTTGCTTGCGGAGTTTGAGATTGATATTAAGTTTTATGATTGTTTAATTACTCCGCGCGTGACGTTACAAGTTTTCTTTGGTGAGTTTTCTTGATTGGTGAGCTAGCTTCCCGGAAACCGGAAATTTATTACAACACATTATCATTGGTTGATTAAGAAGAACAAGTGACGTCATTTAAAGTAATTAACTTAAAAAAAAAAGATTTTCATTATTTTATTCAAACGTTTTTGAGAAACTTTACCGTAAAATAAATTGCTCTAGTTTTTAGCTCGTGTAAGAAAATATTTTTCCGTACTATTGAATTTCCCCATTGAACTCGAACACTAATAAGTTAAATGAACCAATAAATTATTCTTCTTATATAAAAGCCAACGATAAATGAAAAAATTAACTCAACAGTGAAATATTAATTTGTCCAGCTATTCTTAAAACTAAATGATTTAGATTACTTAAATTCTAAGAACGAAATGTATTCGATATAAATTTTCGTAGCACCTAAGCCTTAAAATGCCCAATGTAGACGATCTTCTACGTACCGATAAACGGTGTATAAAAGTTATGTAAAACATGTTTCTCATTCGGCGCCTAGTTTATTATATTGTATACACACTAGCCATTAAAATTCATTTTAAAAAGTCGCCACCGGTATAAAATATTTCGATTAAATTTGATACAAAAAGTCATTTGGACGTATTCTGTCAAAAGTGTAAACAAACCAACAAACCATCACGCCGTTTCCCTGTAGAGGTAGGCAGAGAGTATAGAACGCCATGTCACTCTATCTTTGTATTCATACATCTTCTCATGCACACACGCCGATTATTAATAATCTTGACATGTTCATTTTCAAGTATTTGATGGACTTGATCGTGCCATGTCTTTCTTGGTCTTCCTCGTTTTCCGCAACAATCAACGTTCGCATCGTAAATACTGTTGGCCGTTCTTTCGCTGTCCATTCGCTCTACATGTCCAAACCAACGCAGCACCCCTTTCTCGATTCTGTGGATAATGCATGTCTCAGCCTTACACAGTTCACGGATCTTGACATTTGTGCACCTATCATACATCGAGGGATTGCATTTTAACAGCATTTAACCTACTTTCATCATCAATTTTTCAATTAAATACTTCACGCCCATACATTTGAGTTGGCACTAGAACTCCATTGTGAACTGCTAGTTTGCGATAAACATTTGTTTGCCAATGTAGATTTCAGTTCAGCATCGTTCATCTTTCTCGGTCTTTCCATCCCTAGTAAACATACTTCCCAGATACACAAATTCTTCTACCTGATTCAGAATATCTCCGTTCACACTGATCTCACATTTGGTTATATTTTCATTCCTTTCAAAAACCATCACTTTTGATTTATCAACATTCATTAGCAAATCGCCTTTCTTGCATACATCGTAGACTTTTTTTGAAGGGTGATCTTTGTTTTTTTTAAAGATTTGAAGTTATAATTGTTTCATTATTATAATAATACAAGCGGACCCGACAGACGTTGTCCTGCTCGAACGTTGGCTTGCTTGCTATTAGCTTGGAAAAAGACTTTGAATTGATTAGTAGGGACCTAGGTACGTGTTTATGGTTGAATTACAAAAACAATTAATTTTCAAACATTGAATTTTTTTTACAAATGTCAAACTCGGCACTTCTCACCAACAGGGGTGCACTTGATTCATAAATGTGAGTTTTTTTTTAAATGCATGTTGAATGTAAATGTAAATGTCAGTTGATATTATTTAAGGATCACCAAAAATCAAGTAAAAAGAAATAAATGCGAAGAAATTAAAATGAATTTAAGGAAAGAATCTGATTGAGATCCATAAAAAGCGAATGTTGTTTGTAAACATTCAAAAACAATTTTTTTTTAAACACAGCATATTTCCATTTTTTTGTAAATGCGTTCTCCTCAAATGCAACCCTAGTGACTGAAATATTCATGCTCCTTCATTCTTTTTTACATATTAGATTGAATATTTTAATATGTACGAACACGCACAGCGCAAAGATCTATATTTCTCTGAAAACTACACGTAAATCGGTTAAGGTGTTTTGGAGAAGTTCAGTGACATCACACGTACAGAGGATATATATATATAAATACATAAAAAAATGTTCATAAGAATCGTTATTTCTTGTTTTTCTTACATTCTTGGATTTTTAAACATTTTAATGCCCGATGTAGCATATTACCCACATAAACTAAAATATTAAATTAAAATTAACTTTTTTTTTTCATTATTTATTTATTTGCATAAAAAACATGCATAAATTACGTTTTAAGTAAGAATTAGAAAAATTGGGCATTGATGGAATAAACAATCAAAAACTTAACTGTAAGAAGGACAAATCTTTTCGAAAAACGGCAAGCGGAGCTCCCTTGAGAAAAATGAAAGAAACCTATTTTTATACACTCCATAAAGCTGACAAAGTGGAAATAATTGAACCATATAAACGTTTATTACATTGTACTGTATTATCTAGTTCATAGTATCTAGTTGCTATTTGACAAGTGAAAAATCTTTTAGCAAAGTTCATGGTTCTCTCTTCAACACCTGGGGTTGTGTGACCAATTATAGGGAGGGTGTCACTACAATAATAATTGTTGAACGGGGGTCGTTGATTGTAGAACACTGCTTTACTTTGTATCATTTATTATTTTATTTTATTGCCAGGGGTGACATTCTGGCGTGTATTTGGTATGTGTATTGTGATCGAAAGATGCGGTAGGTTGAGTGCTTGTGAAAAGCCTTTACAGTATGTTTACCTGCTTTTGCGGTGAATTTGGCTGGGTTTGAATTTTACTACCAGGAATCGGCAACAATTTAAAAATGTTAAAACATCTATGGTATTATTTAAATAACCGATAAATAAACAAATTTTTATTTTATAGTTTAGTTTTCATATGTTTTTGACAATATTATTTTCCACTCAAGTAAAAAAAAAATGTGTTTAAAGCATGAACTTTGTGGTCAATTATTTTAACTAATGTTAGTAAATAAGAAGCGGGTGGCCTCCGTGGTGTAATGGTTAAGACACTAAGAACACAAAAATTGAATGTGACTTTTCTCAGGCCAGGGTGTTCTGTGTTGACTGTTCTATTTTACTATTGTAATTAGGTCTCCTGGCCTGTTGTGGTGCAAAAAAAAATTAAGTTTATAACCAGTTACTGTATACAATTGTATTTTAGCATTTGCATGTTAGTGTAGTGAGTTTCTTAACAAAGAGACGGATACGTCTCGAAACCGGTAGACATAAAAAGTAGGTATGTGGTTATATATACTATATTTTATTATAATAATAATCTTAGTTTATCAGTGATATAACAATAACTTAATCTACTACATAAAAACTAAGGTAATCGATTTCTTTGGATCATGTCTAGTCTCCCTAACTAGGTACAACCAGTTTTAAGGCAGACATTTTTATCCAAAAATAAACAATAATATTACTAACTACTAGTTAATTTACTATACAGTAATACAATATCAATTTAAACCATTTATTATTTAAGAATGTATTTTGAGTAAATTTTCCGATTTTTCTAGACCTTAACCCAGTGACCAATTTTTTACAATTTTTAAAAATTTATTCCGGGTCATGGTTTTACAATATTCGGGTAACATAATGAATATTTTAGGGCCCGGAAACCTGAAATTTTTTGTTTATACTTTTAATTAAGCTGTCAGGTAAGATCAAATTTAAGCAAACACTGAGTCCATCACTAAGCCTCTTTTAATACAATATTTGAGTATAAATGTTTGTATATAGGTTGGATTTTCTCCCCAGGAAGTAATTTAGATCTAAACTAGTTGCATCAAAGAGGGAAAATACAAAAGGTTATAAGGAAGTCAAAGCATTTACAGGGCATTTGATCTGTAATTGGCTGGTTAAAGTGACCATTTAACACTCTGTGTAACATTCACTATTCTGCGTATGTTGAAACATCCATATTTCCTCAACTCTTCCATTTGTTTACTACAAAATAGTGAATACACACCAGACAATGACAGGTCATAAACCCTGTAAATACCTGGACTTATATATTTTCTTCTCTTGAGTGTTTTTCCTCTTTGTTGAGACAAATTGAGACCTTTTTAAATGTTTTTTAATTGACTTTAAATAAAAAAACAATCTCAAAATCCCATATGTAGGTGGTAATTGAAATGTGTAACTAAATAATCATTAGAGTAGCTACTCGACTCCTTAAATGTCAGGACTCAGGACAAAGTAAGGCAACCCACGCTTCTTATAATACTAGATTATTTATTCAAATTAATGCATATGATAACAAGAAGGCGGAAAGGAAAAATCCCGAGAGATCTTCCTTTGTAATTACAGGTAACAGGTGTCAACTGAGATTTTCTAACCATTAAAGCAAGAAGGAAATTCTCACTCAATACATTTACAAAGTGTTCCATTAATATTTGCTTTAATTACATTCTGAACTTAGCCATAGAATCCTAATATTCAAGATATCTCAGCGATGGTACACACAGGTAATTAAGGACTATACTCCACCAATTCAAATTGAATTGTATTTTTGAAGTTTTGACTTACCGCTTTATTGAAAGATAATTACGTAGCTGAAATATTTTCTTAAAATAAATCAAAAACACGCATTACCAATCTAAATTCTGTATCAACAATGTTCTGAGTGTGTCTAAATTTCCGTAGACAATTACTGGATTTCACCCCCTAGAGAGCCGTTAATACATTATTAAGATATTATAACGGAGATGAAGAACATTTAAGATAAAAGAATATATGTTTGGATAATTTACATAGCGCCATTTTTGTGAAAATCACTTCAAGGGCGCTGTACAATAAATAAATATCCCAGCACGTCTTGCAGCTACAGAGCGCATGGACGGTTGGGATTCTAGTTCCTCGTCTCCAATTATGATATATAGGAGCTAGATTACAGCACGTCTTGCAGCTACAGAGCGCATGGACAGTTAGAAATCTAGCCCCTATTTAAATTTTAAAAATAAAAATATTTGACAATAAAGTTTAGAGTTTCAGTGATATTTTAAAAAACGAAACAAAAAACAAATTTACAAAAATAGAAGTTAGATTACTGCAAGTCTTGCAGCTACTGAGCGCATGAACGGTTGAAATTCTAGACCTCTTTTACTAAATTTAGATATTTGATAAAATTTACGTAATATGATTTACATAATATTATGATAGCTTACATCACAAAAAGTCTTGCAGCTACAAAGCGCATCGACGAACATCGTAGAAGTCTAGTCATCCGCAGGGCTTATGATCGGTCATTGGCTGGTTTTAAGTGGCCACTTTGCACACTGTGTATCATACACCGTTCTGCCTATATTTGAACATCTATATTCCTTTGATTCTTTGACGTTTGTGAAGTTAAAGAGCTGAAACCTTTATTGTTGCCGGTGAGATTCATATGATTTAATTATTTCAACCACATAGAAATATAGGTGTTCAAATATAGAACAGAATAGTGAATGTTACAAAGTGTATAAAGTGACCACTTAAAAGCAGCCAACGGTAGGTCATAAACCCTGTAAGTGCCTAGACTTCTATATTACCTTCTCAAAAATGTTTTCCCTCTCTGTTGCAACCAATTTAATTTTGTCATACCACTGAACTATTATAATACTTATCGGTATTATATTTTAATATATTTTTTTTAAATTTATTTTTTATGTCATAATATTAATACATGTATATTTGTATGTGATTTTGCATATAAGAGTCCCAATTTAACACGGAACTTTCTAGCTATTCGGAACATGAAAATTCATAACTGTATCATGGTGAATTAGCATATTAATCAATAAGTAAAAACAAAACTATTTTTTTTTAAAACTTTGTGCATTGTATTTGGACCGTTTACTAAAGCAGTATGGGAAACGTACTGTCAATTAAAGATAGACAATTTTCTAGCTAATAACAAACTATTCATAAAATAAATTCCTCTCTTCCACATTACAAGATGGATTGTTCGTCTTCAAGTTTTAAGTTTAACAAAAGATTGCACATTTTGAAACACTAAAAAACAGTTAATATTGAATAGTTCGAGAACTACTGCGCTTGTTTAAATTCTTCCATCCGCTCAGTAGTTTCCTCAAGGCATGGCATTTTGGTCCTTCGAGCCGGATAATCTGTTAAATTAATCTGTTTAATAATTATCAGATTGCATATTTTAAAACACAAAAAAAAAGATAATTTTGAATAGTTCAAGAACGACTGCGCTTGTTTAAATTCTTCCATCCGTTCAGTAGTTTCCTCAAGGCAAGGCATTTTGGTCCTTCGAGCCGGATAATCTGTTAAATTAATCTGTTTAATAATTATCAGATTGTATATTTTAAAACACAAAAAAAAGTTAATTTTCAATAGTTCAAGAACGACTGCGCTTGTTTAAATTCTTCCATCCGTTCAGTAGTTTCCTCAAGGCAAGGCATTTTGGTCCTTCGAGCCGGATAATCTGTTAAATATTTTTAAAAAATGTTGATATTGCAATTTCTTTTAATATGTTGACTTCAATATTCACAAGTCAATTAGATTCTTCGTTAAATTATTATACATAAATGTTCTGCACCCCTGTTGGCAGTTACTTAAAATTGTACAAATCATTGATAATGTACATTATCATTCGTTATTCAGAAGACGTGCGTTCTATTCCCGTGACCTATTCATGGCGGTACCCGTATACCTGAAGTACTTCACTGCCTACAAGGGTAGAGTCCTTGTCTTGAAGATGCTCCGTGAAATTTAACCGAAACTGTAGTCGGCATTTTCCATTACTAAATGCTTGGGGAGGTTAAAAATCTACGATAGAAATAAGTCACAAACATTAAAAAACTGATTTAAAAATAATGACTAAGAAATATGCTAAATGATTGGTGGTTTGACTTCGTACATAAGAATAAATAAATGAATCGACATAGATAATTCCGGTGACAACTGTCATCAGGCTGAGGCGATACAGTTGGCTGGATATGCATATATTGCGGATGCCTCCTAAGAGCCACAACCAATGTAAATGCCTCGACTTCCATATTCCCTTCTTTAATGCATTCTCCATCCCTGTTGTAATTTGTCAAGCTTGTCTACTTTACAAGGCATCAAGTTCTCCACGTCCTGGACGTCCTGCTGACTGTTTAACGAGAGTTTATGTCAGAACTGCGGGGCGGGAACTTCGGAGGATTCACATAAGTTTGTAGCTAACAGAGAAGACTGGAAGCTTTGTGGACACCATATGTTCCAACTACGGAGCGAAGAAACTTCGCCGTAAATGCTCTAATTTTTACCACTTGTAAAAAAACATTTTTTATATCCCCGTAGCACTGAAATTCCTCATTACAAAATAGTATTCTATTAAAAAACAAATGATGATGTTTGATAAACATCCCTCTGTGTCCGGGTGGATGAAAAATACAGTTCCGTGTCTTGAATCAGAATACTTGACGAGTTTGTTTAACTCGATAGCTGCTCTCAGATAAAAATACTGAAAAAGGAAATCGAATGGTGAAAAGTCCGCCTGGTAGTGTAGTGGTTGGCACATTCGCCTACTATGCTTGGACTGGCACCTTAAGTATAAGACTGATTCCCTTACTTTCCTGCAATAGATGATCAAGATAAGTTAAACTTAGTTTTTACCATGCTCTATGCACCATCATGTGTGGATAAGGATTTGATGATGATTAGCCACCAAATAAATTTGCTGATTTTAGGAATCAAAAGCCTAAAGATTATTTTGATTTTGACACAAAAATTGACATTATTTTTTTCTTTAAGTCACTCGATTTACTAATTATTTATTATAAACTAGCAGACCCGACATTCTCTTTTTGCAAATGTCAAACTCAGCCCTTTTTACCAATAGGGGTGCACTTTATGTATGCGTGCAATTTTCTAAAGTATATTTAATGTCAGTTAAAATATTTTTTGTATTACCAAAAATCCAGTTAAAAGAAATAAATGGGAATAAATTGTAAATAATGTAAGGAAATAATCTGATTGGGATCTATAGAAAGCGTTGTAAACATTCAAAAACAAACTTTTTTGGAACACAAAAAACAACTTCGTTCAATTTTTTTTGTATATGCATTCTCGTCGAATGCAACTCTGGTAGGTCGATGAAAAAAGTACGTAACTTTTTTTTACAGTTTTGATTGATAATTTTAATATCTTTGAACACGTGCAGCGCAAAGATCTACATTTCGCTGAAAACCGCACGTAAATCAATTAAGCTGTTTAAGAGAAGTCTAGAGACATTACACGTACAGAAGAATTATATATATAAAGATGATACAATATAATCTCTCGTCACTTGAACTACTCTATGATATGTGTGCATTACAAGTAACTACCCTATCATTTGATATTATCATTTCTATTACAAATGTAAGGGTGCTTCCTAAATTGTGCGTATATCAGTCTGTTCATTTTTAACAAGGATCGATAAATCTCCAATTGAAGTGGGTATTTCACGTTACGCATCGAAATGGAGTTATGTGAGCCCGAGAGGGAACCATATTGAGAAAGGATGAGTGAATAGTATTTTCAATATCGAAATATAACAATTTATCTGGAAAGTTTTCAAAAACTCATAACCCCATATCTGAAGAGGATATTTAAAAAATGGAGAAAACGGTAGTTTTATTTCTGTTGAATCAAATAAACACATATTTTGGGGTGAGCTCATACTAAATTTAAAATAAATGTGCTACTACTACTACCATCACGCCGTTTCCCCGTAGCAGTATGCAGAGAAGATGGACCGCCTCACAAGTCTATCCTGGCATACATTCCTAGCTTCTTCCGCATTAATAAATTTTGTCATAGATGTCCTTCAGTTCAGTCTGCTTTCGCCATGACCAGACTTTTTATTTTTATTTATCCTTGCATGCCACATCTTTCTTGGCCGTCTTCGTCCTACATTACCATTGGTTATCGTAAAATATATCTGTTTTATATTTAATTTAATATTCTTTTCATTTATTTTGGATGTCAACAATAACACATCAAATAAACAAAGTAAAAACGAAAAAAAAACAGCAAATGAAACTAATAAAAGATACCCTCAAAATTTCAATCCAGATAAACAAGCAGGTATATTAACATATTACAACTGAGATAAAGGACACTTTTGTGAAGTGTACATAGAAATCTAGGCATTTACATTGCTTATGACTTGTCATAAGTTGGTTTGAGTGGCCACTTTACACACTGTGTAACATTCACCATTATGCCTTACGTCTGTATTTCTTCAAATTTTCAATTTGTTGATGTTTGCAAGGTTAAAGAACTGAAACCTTTATTGACACGGGTGAGATTCATCTGATTGAATTATTTCATCTGCGTTCTATAATACTACTACGTCTTTAGACCTGTTAGGTAAAACAACAATATTTTCAGCAATGTTTAAGTATGTCCAAATGCTTGCAGACTGCCTGGGTTTCCACCATAGGGAGTTATTCACAAAAGTCAACAGTTGGAAGAGTTGAGGAAATGTGGATTTTTAAACATGAGCAGAATGGTGTATGTTACACAGTGTGAAAAGTGGCCACTTAAACCAGCCAATGACAGATCATAAGCCTTGTAAATGCCTAGACTTCCATATTTCCTTCGCAATAATGTTTTCCCTCTATGTTGCAATTAATTTTAGCAACAATATTTGTTTATGAAAAACCATAGTTCATACAAACGCGAACTCTTCCATCTGTTGACTTTTGTGAACAACTCCCTAGGAAGGAAATCCAGCCAGTCTGCAAGCATTTGGACATACTCAAACATTGTTGAAAATATTGTTGTTTTAACTAAAAGGTCTAAAGACGTAGTTAGTAGTATTAAAGAACGTAGATGAAATAATTCAATCAGATGAATCTCACCCGAATTAATAAAGTTTCGAATTAATAAGGTTTCAGTTGTTTAACCTCGCAATTATCAACAGATGGAAGAAAAGAAGGAAAAGAGATGTTAGGTATAATGGTGAATGTTACACAGGGTGTAAAGTGGCCACTCAAACCAACCAATGACAAGTTATAAGCCCTGTAGATGCCTAGAATTTTATTTACACTTCTCAAAAGTGTCTTTTATCTCAGTTGTAATATGTTAATATACCTGCTTGTTTATCTGGATTGAAATTTTGAGGATATCTATTATTAGTTTCATTTGATGTTTTTTTTGTTTTTCCTTTGTTTATTTGCTGTGTTATTGTTGATATCCCAAATAAATGAAAAAAAATATGAAACTAAATAAAAATATATTACTAAAAACAAGGAACTCAATGGTGCCCACAAACATACTCAATCAAATGACGAGCATCTCAGATAACAAAGTGTTGGCCAAAAATGAATATTGCTAAAAATATAGATTATTTGGTAATACGGGAGATTTGAAGGTGAACACATTCGCCGGCGACGTTTGACATGAAACGAGAAAACCTTGAACGAGAAAAGCTGCCCGAAAGAGCTCTCTGTAATCTGGTAGCCTAAGTATCTTTGTGCGTAAATAAGGTAACCCAGCAGTACATAATATGCACTTAATTAGATTGAGAAAAGAGGTAAGTGAATTCTTCACTGACTGGGATTAATTTGATTGGACATGATCAATTCGCCGAAATGATTACAAAACTTTTTGAAAGCCTTGAAATTCTATTTAGAACCCACCAGATTAGATCGGCGTTCCACGATCGACAAAAATTGAGTGCGTCTGAAAGCAACTCGCGACATTTTACGGTCGACATTTTTGTCAGCCACATTTAAAGATCTTAAAAGTTAGTAAACCTTAGTGTTTTGATGTAATTAAGGTTTCAAGCTTGTATGGTTTGGAAAGATAGAAACTTAACATATGGTTTATTCATGAGTTAAAATAGTTGCACTATTTTAAGACAAATTATATTTAAAAAATCGATCATATCTAGAAGTAACTCGCAATATTTAAGGGTCGTTTTTTTATTTGACGATCGTCAGAAATAGCGCGTTTCTGTTAGCAACTCACGGCATTTCACGGTCGGCATTTGAAGATCTTTAAAAATCGAGCGTATCTAGTAATACACTTGCGACATTTAAAAGTTGACATTTTTGTAAGAGACGTTTGACTATTGTCAAAAATCGAGTGCGTCTGACTGCACTTAAACATATGACGGGTGTGGTTTTTTTAGTAACAGTAGTTTTTAGTCGTTTTTTCCGAAACAAAAACATGACAGTATTTAATTGTTAAAAGTGTTATATAATACGTGAAACTTTGCAATTATGAATGCCAAGTATTTTGTGACCATTATTTATGCCTGGGATTTTTACAAGATATGGGATTAAGGAAAAATAAAGTAAGGGATGATCGAAAAGTTATTCCCCCAATAGGCGTGACTAATGGAGGTACAATAAACTTTATGCCAGTGAACCGTTAAACTTTCAGTGTTGCCTTGGCAAGAACAAAATTAATAGCTTTAGTATTTAAATTGCGGATAAAAGTTCTTTAATGTATAAGCCTACCTATCTCAATACGATACCGAACAGTAAATACAAACTTTATGAATGTTTTTGACGAGGATAGGATGACAGAAGGGTTATAAACGTAAAGAGTACCACAACTTATGGCTCTGTTTTGAGAATTTGACAATATAAATATTGTGAGTCCGGATGGAATAAATAATATCATACTGAATGTAAAAAAGCCCACCTGGTGGTGTACTGGTAAAGACTATTCTTTGTCTTGTTTTTCATATCCACTCCTAAGTGGAGCATGTGTACATTTTTTTTTTTTACATTTTTTTTTACACCACAACAGGCCAGGAGGCCTAATTACAGTGGTGAATGACATCACAGAGCACCCGGGCTTGAGAAAAATCACATTTTTAATTTTTGTGTTCTCTCCGGGAATCGAACCCGGAACCTTCCGTGCGTGAGTCTAGCGTCTTGACCACTACACCACGGAGGCCGCCAAGTACATAACAAGACGCTTCCAGGAGACCGTAGGAAGAAGCTCTAAGGTGTGAAAAAGAGGTAACTTGCATTAAGAGTCTCCACCATTGCACCTTCGAGACGTTTGAATGCGAAATTTGCTGCATCCGTTTGCGGACTTCATTTCGGTAATAAAATCAGACCACCTTAAACCTCTTATTTTTCGCAAGCATTTATATTCAACACTTCTTAAGTTTAGTGTTTTGATTTTGGTAAGGTGTTCGCTAATGTTCGCAGACATGTAGGTACTGGCAAGAGTTAGAATAGAGAATATTTGGCATTTCTTTATGACCAAGTAATATCGCGGGTTGCGAGCTCATTATTCATGCCAATATTCTGAGTTATGTTAACCCCATGCATTTATAGCTGTTAACTTTCTCGATCCTCTTGCCATTATTAAAGAGAGGATGATCAGAGTAAGTACAGTATTTGTTTGCACATAACCTGTTTTTTTTCGAAATTTTAATATTAAGACTTAGATATTATGCTGAGTTTTCTAGTACTATGTAAAAAAATCTGAAAATCACCAACAGCTTTTTCAAAAAGAAGCACATGGTATTTGTGTTTCACTGTGCGTTCTACACAAGGTAAGGTTATATGGATTTTAATAGATAATCATCAATATAATAAATAAAAACGGTGCAAAGACGCAGCCTTGCTTATCTCCAGAGAAAACACCGAACCAATCAGTCAAAGAGCTGCCGATTTTCACACGACAATTGCTATCTACAAAGAGCGCCTTTATAACAGCAATGAATTGAAAAAGGGAATTCCGTACGCATTAAGAATTTTCCAGAAAGACGGTCTATACGGATTATCAAATGCTTTCTTGTAGTCAATAAAGCAACACGTAAGGTCTGGATACAGTTCATTGTTCTATTGGAGGATACACTTGGTATTATGGATTAGATCCGCAAACGACTTCATCATCATCATCATCATTCCATATCCGTTCCCTAGTTGGAACATACGGTGTCCACAAAAAGCATCCACGCATGTCTGTCAGCTGCCAGCTTGTGTGCACCCTCCCAAGTTAGGTTTGCATCCCTCAGTTCTGATATGAACTGCTAACGAACAGTCAGCGGCGGACGTCCAGGATGTCAAAAACCTGAACGTGGTGAGGGCTCTAAGAAGGCATACGCAATACATGGCCCAGCCAACGCCTTGACAGGGTGTTTGATGACAATTAACAGCGGCATACGAATTATCCGGAATAAAACCAATTTAGTTGATCTTTAAAATCCGCAGTACAAGACCACTTATTCTACCTAATATGTGTGCAAAAATCTTTCCTTGGTCGGCAGAGTTATTTCGCAGTAATTTAAAGCCATTGAAAGATAGCTAAATACGATGTCTTTTTTGAGGCATATTGAGTTATATTATAATATACCACCAGATTTTTCAGAATTAAACATGTAGTGAAAAAAACCCATGTGAACAAATTTTTAATTCATTCACTGACGCTAAAATTTAGCGTGTAAACTAAAATTTAGATTTATCAGCTTCTTTTTACTAAAACTGGCTAGCAAAAATTGATTAAAAATGCTGTCTCCAAAAGAAATATAATATATATTCATATAAAGGAATTTTCTATTAAGAGAATCGACAAAGTAAAATAAACGATATTTATATAACGACATACTCAAAACATTAGTGATTGAACTGCCTGGTAAAAGAAGTATAAAAAAAAAGAAAAATTGTTTTCAGGCGTTGCCGAGTAGGTGAATTGGTTCAGCCAGGTGAATCTCACCCACATGATAAAGGTTTCAGCTCTTTAACTTCACAAAAGTCAACAGATGGAAGAATTTAGAAAATGTGGATGTTCAAATATAGGCAGAACTTTAACCAGCCAGTGACAGGTCATAAGCCCTGTAAATGCCTAGACTTCCATATTCCCTTCTCAAAGGTGTTTCCCCTCTATGTTGCAACAAATTTAAATATAAATAATGTTTATTATTTACCCGTAAAGTCTACGTCACCGTGTATTGCTGACTTTGGATGGGAGAAACATGTTTTGAGTTTAAACCATAAAATATAGCATTGTTTGTATGCCTAAGTGTAACTCAAACAATTTTCATTATCAACCTTTGTAACCTGTAATTTCCATCTGGTTGCAAATTATGTTAGAATGCGTTGTTCAAATTGTTGTCACAACTTCAACACCCTTTGTACCTACAACGACTGTTCACTTCCCAGTTTAGTATTTTTTTATCATCCACAATTTTTCATTTTCATTTTCATTTATTTATTCAGATATTTAGAACATTACAGAAAAAAAAACCAATTCATAATAAATACAATAAAAGATCACAAATAACAGTAGATAGTTATGTTATTAAAATAATATAACAATATGTAAAAAGAAAAATTAAAAGTTAAAAAGTGCTTTCCTAAGGGAAGGCCCATTGTCGTGAAATATGTCGACATCCGAGGCGATGCGATTAAGTAGCAAGATTGCTCTACCAACCGGCATAACCATTGGCAGATTGGTTCTGCATCGTGGTAGGTAAAACAATCGATGCTGTCTTTTTTTAAGATAGTTATCAGGTACGAATAGACCAACATCCATCAGAATTTCTGAGTTATGTATGCGACCACCGATCACCTGGAAAAAGTGAACACCCAAATGAACGTCCCTCCTCCTCCATAATGACTGATAGCCTACCATCCCCAGTAAAAAGTCGGCTGGGAAGAGCAAAGGATAATATCCACACTCTTTTAGGTACAGATAGCGAAGAAATTTGTTCTGCACTCTCTCCACCATTAAAGAGTATCGAGCCTCATGTGGTGACCAAATAATGGAACTAAACTCCAAACGACTTCTTACCAAGGAATTATACAATGTCCTCATAATCTGAGTGTTAGAAAAGATCTTGGCATTTCTAAGAACAAAACCAAGCATTTTAAGGGAGTCATTACATAGATTAACCATATGAAGATTAAAAGATAACTGAGCATCAAACAACACCCCGAGATCTCTGGACGATGAAGCCCTTTCAAGCCTCACTCCGTCCATGAGATAACAAAAGTATTTGTTTTGGATGCTCTTGTGTATGCCATTACAAAACATTTGGAAAAATTGAAGAATAATTTCTTGTGTTTGCTCCATTGAATTATATTTTAAATGTCACACTGAAGTTTAATACAATCTGAAAAAGTCAGTATTTCTTATATTTACTAATACCAGATAGAATATTGTCTTTAGTTTTTTGGCTCTTCAGCTTCACATAAAGATTTTTGGGACGTACGTCTTCTGGTCGATATGTCAGTACTTAATATGCAAACTCGATGTCTTCAAGCTTAAAGGGTACTCTAGCTCGCTGTGTGGTTATTAGAATTTAAAATATATTTGTATACTGTTTTTGACAATAAAAATTTTTTTTTTGCCCCTGAACTAAAAGAACAAAAACTTATAATAAACGGTCATTTATAATTCAGTCTTCGAATGAAAGAAAAAAGAAAATTAAGAGTTGAGAAATTAATATTTTTCGTTTATTCGTAAAAAAAAGGAAATATTTTTTGTTTCTCTTCCTCCTTATTCTCTCCAAGTAAGATTGAAGGGTCACAGACCTCCGAAAGGTCATCTCAATGTTCTCGTATCGAGAAATATTCAATGTCAGAGAGAAAGGTCAAATTCTGTTCTCTAAAAGCAAACCGCAATACAATTAATATGTCAGCGGTAAAGGGTTGACTATTTGATTATTCTGTATTGAAATAATCATGAACGTATTTACAATACGCTCGATTCGGATAGAAATTCGTCAGCATGTTTTAGCAGAGACATGCTAACAAATTTCTATTTCAACAACAAACCATCACGCCGTTTCACCGTAGGAGTAGACAGAAAGGATAGAACGCCATATCACTCTATCTTTGCATACAGACCTCGCTTTCTCTACATTCATACATCTTCTCATGCACGCACGCCGATTTTTCCTACCTTTGACATGTCCATCTTCAAGTATTTGATGGACTTGATCGTGCCATGTCTTTCTCGATCTTCCTCGCTTACTGCATCCGTCAACATTCGCATTGTAGATTTTTTTAGCCGTGTTTTCGCTGTCCATGTCCAAACAAACCGGCTTTTCGTCGTAATTTTGTACATATTGTACACAATATATTATTGTGTATATTACACAATAAATAATTTTGTAAGAGATATACATACGTTTGTACATGTGTGAGTGAATGCGAGTGGGTGTGTTTACTTGAACGAAGTGGGAGTAAAAGCGATGTTTATTTGAATCCTTGATCGTAAAATAATATCTTTCATTTCCGCGTGATTTGATGAGATATTAATAAATACTGCGTAAATCATTTCGTATAAAATCCAGTGACCCATTCAAACCGCCTAACCTTAGCCAACGGAGCAAGCTTTTGCGTGTAGAAGACTGTATTACATTTCCAATATGTCAGATATCGTGTGTCTTGACGCCATTTTACATTACTTCCCGCCATTTCCCCCGAGTTCCGGCCCGGGATAAAATAGAGACGGAAAAGGCTTTAAGGTCGAGAAATTCAATATTTATTTTCGTTAATTGCTTCGCCATTTGCTTTGCCATTTGCTTTGGACCACCGTACTATTTTAGTTTAAATTAACAATTTTAAATTATTATTTTTTTAAATGCATTGTTAGTCTTCAAGGTGAGATGACAAAAACGCTTCTTGGGGAATTGAAATATTTAACGTAAGAGTACTCGCGCAGACTACTATGGTAATTCAGGGTGACATTTTTATCAATATCTTTTCACCTGTAGAAATTTGCAAGTTAAGCGTCCGTGTATTCTTCAAGGACGAATGCACCTTATGGAACAGAGCCACGCAAACGTTGATTGTAAGCACACAATAATTAAATTAAGCATTAAATCCTGTTGACTACCATAGTAGTCCATGCGAGCATTGAAGTAATATTTTTGTTGAAAATGAGTGATTGAATTTTTTCCTTTGGTGGGTTGTCGTCATTCTAATAAACAAAAATACATAATCATATAGTACTTTAGATGATTTTTGGTTTATTATATATTGCATTTTAATTTTAGGTTAAAAAAATACGAGAAACTAATAAAACATTTGATTTGTTTACAAAAAAAAAAGTAAAACATGTGGGAAATTAGTATGTCCGGATCACCAGGCATATGTACTAAATTTTATGGAACGAATGATTTCTAAGATTTTTTTTGTTGATCTCTCATGAATTCAATTTAAAAAATTTAATCATGTTTCTAGAATTGGAGGTTATGTTTGATTTTTCTTTATCTTAAAACATCATGTTGTGTTTTTTACAATTAAATAAAAAATTGTTCACTATTTTGGCCTACTACAGGAGACAACGCAAGCATTGAAGTAAAAATTCAAGCGCTGGTATTTTAGTATTCATTTTATATATTTTTTAACAATAGCAAAATAAATTTTAACTTAAAACACAAAACAAACAAAACATAAAACAATTGTATATAAATAAGAATACGTATTACATACTTTTGTGAAAATAAGGTTAAAGCAAATACTAGGCAAACAATATTTTGAGTTTGTCCAAATTTTTGTAGATAAGGACTGGATTCAACTCCCTGGGGAGCTGTTTATATTAACATATTACAACAGAGATGAAGAACATTTAAGAGAAGGTAATATATTGGAACAACTATACGCAAGGAGCGTGGAATAAATTAAGGATCACGTGTAACAACTCATACCGACAATTATTCGGATTGCCTAGGTACTGCAGTGCCTCTGAAATGTTTACAGCTGGACGAATAAACACCTTCGCTGCCCTGCTTCGCCAAAGAGCCTGGAGCCTATGGGAACGCATAAAAAAGTCTAATAACGAAATTCTTCAAGCCACTGCAGAGTGGATCCAATCACCGTTGTTCAAGCGATGGCGCGATATGTTAAGGCCACCATAAGTGCTGCAATATAAAATTTTATTTTATGTTTATATTTATGTTTATTGTTATATTTTTGTTTATATTTATATTTATGTTCATGTTTATATGTTTATATGGTAGAATTGGCTCTGCACTTTATAGCCATTTTACTGGAATAAAAATTTTAAAAAAAATTAAATAAATATTAGTCTAGGCATCTACAGGGCTTATGACCTGTTAATGGCTGGTTTAAATGGCCACTTTACAGACTGTGTAACATTCACCATTCCAATTTTTTGTAGACAAGACAAAAATTTAATTATATGAATCTCACCCGCATAAATAAAGGTTTCAGCTCTTTAACTTCACAAACATTAACAGATGAAAGAATTGAAGGAATATAGATGTTCAAAATTTTATTGGTTTATGCCAAATTTATTATATTAGGGACATTAAATTTGTGATTTTTTAACAATGTTTCGATATTGTCAATTATGTTGAATGCTGGATTAATGTTTGATGGTAGGAAATAAGATATTTGTTTAGAAAAAAAATTATTTAAAAAAAATAATCTGCTTCCATTGTTTAGGTGGGTTACCTTTTTTTATTGTGAGAGGGGAAGATAAATATTTATTTACTAATTTTCGTTTTTGATTTTGTTTCAATTTTTCATCAATTAAGTTCTCGTTATACCCATTTTTATAGAGGTCAGTTTAATTGTGATAAGTTATTTTTTTTTTAAATGAATATCAGCTAGTGGAACATTAACAATAAAATAATTTAACTTATATTAAAATTAAAAATTAGTGTTTAAAAACAATGTTTGTTTTTCTTTATTTTTTTTAAGTAACTGCTTACTTCAAATAAACATTTTATTTTATGTTTATATTATATTTGAAGTTATCCATATTTTTAAAGTATTAACAATATTTTAACTAAAAGTGAAGTTATTTTTTTTATTTAATTACATAGATTTCTTGTATATCTAATCTATCTTATGTGTGATCAAATTAATTGAAAAAAGAGGATAGTCTTTTGGGCTTGGATAAATAAGTATCTATATAAACATAATAAAAATGTAAATAAATAAAAAAAAAATCAAAATATTTATAGAGGTCAGGGAATTCGGCAGTTAATCAAATAGGCTTCATCCAATTGAGAATTCATCCGAAGATTTACAGCATCCCCAAAAAGTCGGATGAAGTGGCAATTTTCAGGAAGGCTCGTGAATTTTTCACGCTATTCTGTAACATTTCAAGCTGCTTACTCAGAACCCTGAACCCCGACAAAATTGATAATAAAAGAAAATCTTTGCCCGTAATCTCAAGGGAATTGGATTATTTTTCTTCTATACTGTATTCATTATTACTTGAATTTCCAAATAAAGAAAAAAGCCACATGATATCAGACAGGGAATGGACCATTTCACTTATATCGCCCAAATCCCCACGGCAAGGTAAAATAAGGGTAGATTGACATATTTCCTTATTTATTTATTTACGGTTCCATGAAACTTTTATATAATTACAATAAAACCAGTGAAAAAAAATACAACAAAAAATAGCAAACAGAACAAAAACACCGAGAAAAGTTTACAATGGTAAACAGTATTTATGTATAAAAAAGAAATATCACATCTGTAATAAATATAAATATTGATGTATTAAAAAAAAAAGTAAATTACAGAAAATAGCAGCTTTAAAAAAGAGGAAGTGAAGAAAAAAAAGAAAAAAAAAAGAAAAAGAAAGCGCTTTAAAAGGAAAGTCAAAAAGTTTACTTCCAGGTTTATATAAATATTAATACTAAACAATAATAAATTTTTAAAAATAAGTATACACACAAGAGTTAAGAGTTAAAACAAAAGTGAAGAACTAATCATTATTTGAACTTTTAATTGGTTATTCTTTTTCAAAACACAGGACTTGATTATCAGCGGCGTGGTATAAAATAAATCCTAATCATCACTGTATTGATGTGCAAGTCGCTGCATGCAAATAATTGGTGAATTCAATGAATAATTAGTACCATGATGATGACTGTAATACAAAAAAGTAAGTCTTGTTGGTCTATGTAGAATACGAAAGATTATTAAAGTTAACAGTTCGGGGCAATCTATTTTATTATTTGATAATTTATAAATAAACAAGAAGTCATTTATTGTCCTCCTGCTTGACAGTAATGGTAAATTTTAATCAGTCATCAGGGATTTATAATTTATTTTTGACACAGGTCGACCTCATTTAAATATAATATATCTTAAAAACTTTCTTTGTACTCGTTCAAGATCATATGAGTTGCAGTAATAAGCGGGACTACAAACTGCAGATGCATACTCTAGCTGTGATCATACAATAGAACAAAATAAAATAAAATTTTCAATATTTTGAAAATGCTGAGTGTGACGAATAACAACACTTAACATTTGCATAGTCTTATTAAAGATACTTTCATAGTGATGTAAGAAGTTTTACTTAGTATCAAAAGTTTAACAATCTAATATATTAATTTGTTATTCTTTAAAATTTATTCCGCGGACACGCGGATAAGTTCGAAATCCTACAAAAAGTAATCGAGTAGAGATTACTTGGCCTCATAGTGTACTGGGTATTGCGTTTGCCTGGTTAAATAAATGGCGGCCTCCGTGGTGTAGTGGTCAAAATGCTTGACTCACACACGGAAGGTTCCTGGTTCGATTCCCGGAGAGAACACAAAAATTTATATGTGATTTTTCTCAAGCCTGGGTGTTCTGTGATGTAATTTATTACTGTAATTGGGCCTCCTGGCCTGTTGTGGTGCAAAAAAAAAAAGCATAATTGAATATATTTTTTAAATAATTTATTTGCAACCAATTGGCTAATACATTGTTAAAAAAATGTTTTTTTTGTTTTACCCTCTAGATCTCTCAATTAAAAAAAAAACGGACACATGCTTCACTGTAAAACTTTCGTTTTGTTTCGGAAAACGCGTTCTTCTTTAATATTGACCCTGATAATACTTTTTCATCATTTTACAACCAATTACTCAATCAACTTTGTTACTATACGCACGTAAACATTATTCTCTACCTTCCGTCACAAATACAAGAGTTACTAGATACTCCACCCTGATGCTGCAAAAAAATAAAAAATAAATTCAAACTTCGGTCAAAGAGAATTGACCTACTACTCGGTTAAATTGTACAATCTACTTCCATTATTCATAAGGACAATTAGTAAATTCTCACAATATAAAATTGCTATTAAGAAATGAATAGTAGAGCTTGGTTGCGCACGGATCGATAAGTGGATCAAGCCAAATAGGTAAAATGTATGCACTGTTTGTGATTTTTCTTTAATTGATCTATTTAAATTGTTTTTTTTTGTGAATATTTTTGTTTTTTATTTTTTAATATGTTAATTATAATAAGGTTTATTCGACTAATTACGTTTTTTTTATTGTTATTATTATGTCAACTTTGTTAAATAACTAATCTTAGGCTTGTTTCACATTTTGTAAAATGTTTCCCTCGGCACGGGACACCCCAGTGAGGGAACATTATTCTGTATAAAAAAAATAATACAAACAATGTAAAAGTATAAATAAATAAATAAATACAATATCTTAAAGATCAGAAAATTTTCTTTTGTTTGACGTAGTACCTTTGTAATTTTTATCGGTGCTCATTTTTAAATTTGGAAATAGAAACAAATAAAACGTATTTATTTTTTTTTTGCACCACAACAGGCCAGGAGGCCTAATTACATCACAGAACACTCAGGCTTGAGAAAAATCACTTTTTATGTTCTAATCTGGAATTGAACCCAGAACCTTCCAAGAGTGAGTCAAGTATCTTGACCACTACACCACGGAAGCCGCCTTTTATGGGATATGTGTTTTATATATTTATTTATGTACTCATTCTGTCCATTTACTTAATTAACCCATGTCTGCTCTATGAGGAGTACATGGAGTCCAAAAAATCTCTTCAGACCTCTATCTGTGGCTAACTCCCGTGTGTCTTTACAAGTTGAGTCCATGTCCTTTTTTTATTTACTTTTTTTATTTTTTCATACATATATTGACATAGAATTTTCATTAATGGTAAAATTAAGCCATACCGTAATTAGGAAAAACTGCCCACAAAGACTTCAGCGTCTGAGCGTGGTCTATTCCTTTGTTATTTATAGGTTTATAAACCTTTTACATAATTTGTATGTAAATATGTTAAGACATAACCATGAAAAAAAAACAAAACAACATATGCTGCCATTACAAAAACAGGATTTATTTGCAGAATACATTTTATTTAAAAAAAAATTAACGTTGTTCGAACAGATGTTCCTTCTGTGCTAATCCAAGACCTCAAGCCTCCTTTAAACTGTATCAAAAACGTAACGTTTTGTTATTTTTTAAGTAGGAGATGTGCGAACTTAGTTTTGAATCCTGGAACTGACAGTACACTATCAGATCTATTGCTAATCTGATTTAAAGTTAATAACTCCCTATTTATGTGAACATATTTCAGGCACTGAAATAAATATAATTTTCTAAAACCAATGAGTCCACTCTCTACGCATAGTTCATTAAGTAGTTAAGACGAGAATCGCCAATAAACTATCAGCCGTGGAAGTACAGAACCGCTAGAACCTGATGCCTTGTGAGAAGACAAGCGTGGTTAAGGCTCCGTAATATACGGCCTAGCCAGTCGCATAACCGCCGCTAAATGATGGAGGTTGCGGATGTTGTCCGTTGTCTTATTTATACATTCCTTTAGAAGTCGTACTATCGTACACCCAGTATTTATCTAAGGAACGTATTCTCAAAACTCAATAGTTTGCTATTTCGGGCCCTAGTAAAAGTGATATGATTTGCATCCGCACAGGAGAATAGGTACTATACAATGGTAAAGGTGGCGTTTAATTTTTACCCAGTAAACTTAATCCATTTAGTTACAGTAATCAATTTTTTTTCGCAGGTAAAGAAAGAAAAAATAAATATATTTTTCTTCGCAGTCTTAACCCTGGGGATTAGTTTGCAGCACTGAATAGACTGTGGTTTGCAGCTAAGTCCTGCACCTCGTCTTCCACTGCTCTCCAATCTCTGCAGCCCTTTTCAGATTGACACATGAGGCATAGTTCAAATCCTCGCACACTTGTTCTTAATACTTCCTCTGCAGTTTATCCCCTCAGCCATTCCCTCTTTTATGTCATGCAAGAGACCCTCAAGGCGTATTATGTGGCCAATCCATTAGGATATCCTCTCTGAGATGGTTTTAATCAGACATAACAACAAAAACCTAATCTGGTGCCCCCCTTCTTCGATTCTACTAAGAACCTTGTCATTAGTGATGTGATCTCTCCGGGGAATTCCTAATATTCTTCTGTAACCTTACATCTCAAAGTCCTCTAGTCATTTTATTGCTCTTATGGTAAGGCGCCATGTCTCACAACTGTTAATCAAAATGCTCCACACACATGTCTTCGGAACGCAATCCTTGCGTGGTGTATGCGGCAATCTATTTCTCTTTTTTTTCTACCATCCCGGGTGATCCTGCTTTCAAGGTACACAAACTCTTTCACATTTTTCAAAATTGCTCCAAACATTACAATATTTATTTGCCGCTCATTACGGTTCAGAGTCATCAGTTTAATTTTGCTATCGTTAAATAAATTAACAAAGGTATGCGTATTTTTTGTGTTTATTTCGTCTTAATACGTGTCTTTTCTGAAATCAAAAGGGACTGCGTGCCGTGATTATAAATAAATTAATATTATAAGGCAAACAAAAATTATATCATAACACTCATTGTCAAACGAAATATTTGATCTCTTATGTTTATATTTTTACTCAAGAATAAAAACAAGTGATTGACAACGTGAAATAGTCCAGACCGGGGAGTTTCTACAAAAGTATAAATAATGAAGGAACAAAAGCGATTCCTACTACCCTACCTCTTAAAACAGGGTGGTAATTATTTATTTAAAGAGTGTTCAATCAAAGTTATACATCATAAATAAGGTAAATTATAATGAAATTCTTATTTGAAACTTTTGAATTTGAACTATTTTAATTTATTAAATTCACACAATACAACATTTTATTTTAGCACAATTATTCTTGTTTATGTCCCGACTTATTCGAAAATTCCAAAGACGGGACTTTTCTAAACGAAAATCAATACATTTGTTATGACACAACAATATACAAAATACGTATCAAAAAATATAATACAAGTTATTGAATAATACATGGTGTAGCAGAGTAAAGATCATGTATCAAAATTAAAAAATATATTATTTTGTAATTCAATTTATTTATTCATTTATTCATATTTTTCTCTTTCAAACTATAGTTAATAATAAAAATAATGTGTCTTCACTGGAATAACCCGTGCCGAGGACACTTAACAATATACTTTTTTTGAAATATTTTTACATTAGAGAATAAACAAAGAAGACTAACTTAAAAAACAGAGATAATTAACAAAATATTCACAGTTTTAAAAACAAATTATATATGTGCATCTGTATTATTTATATTACAAAACGCACAACGAAAATAACAAAAACCTAACATAAGCTAAAGACTTATGGAGCGGTTGATACAATATTGGTTTGGGCAAATGAGACAATCCATTTAGAAATTCATTTTGATATTAAAATTAAAAATAAAGTAATGAAATGAAATAAAAAAAGTTTCAATAATTGTTACGGAATCTAGGTCCTGTAAAGAGCTTTTCACTTTAAAAGTTAAAATTAATCAATTTCAAGGAAGATCTATTTTGATAAAAACAGTTAACGGAAGAATCAATCATTTTAAAGTCGACAAATCGAATATTGAAATCATCCATTATTTGATTGTTAATGAAACACAAAAAATGAGATAAAGATTATTTCATCATCATCGTCATTCCCTTTTCGCACCTAATGGTGCATAGGACACTACATAGGTATACTAATCAGGGCGCATTTCATTCATTTTTGTCACACAGTGTAAAGCTGGTAAGTCGTACAATTCAGGTGCCAGTCTAGGGAATATAAAATATTGCGATGTGAAAACCTTTTTTGAATAAATAATTTATGTCAACCGATTAGCAAATTGAACCCGAAACCTTTTGTATGTTAGGCAAATGCGCTAACTATTAAATTATTTTTAAATGTTTACTTCAACATTTTTTTTTTTTTCATTAGAACAGTACTTAGTTTATTTATTTTATTTTTGCACCACAACAGGCAAAGAGGCCCAATTATAGTGGTGAATTACATCACAAAACATCCAGGCTTGAGAATAATCACATTGAATTTTTGTGTTCTCACCGGGAATCGAACCCGGAACCTTAGTTATTATTACTTACTAAATATAGTTATTACTCACCCCAACTTCATAAGACTAACATCTCCGTGTTAAGTTGGACCCAATGCAATTGAAAGTTGAAATATAAAATATACGTTTTAAAGCACAAAAATTAAAACCCTTACAAACGACTCCTAATTTATAATGTGAAAACACGCAAAAATTAGTGTGGGTCATCATTTATTAAATATACAGCACTAAGCCGATAACAACATTTATATAAAGAAATATATATACAAGAAACTGAACAAAAATAATATAAAACTATGTAGCAAAGTCAAACAAGGGCAATTAAATAATGGTATATAATAAACTTGAAAACACGATCTAAATACAAGACTTCAAGCTAACCCATGTCAATCCACCTTTACCCCACACTGTGCTAGTGGTAAAAATATCTACGGAAAGCCGAAAGATCTATTTCGAAAAATCCAAGTTATGTGACCAATTGAATTACCTACACATTCTGAACGTTCGGGCGTAAAAACAAAAGGAGTTCTTAAAAAAATTGATAAATAGCTGATTTTGATTTCTGGTAACCCGGTTGGAAACATGAAAAAAAAATATTGATATAGAGTTAGGACATCACTTATAGAAATAAATGCGACATTTATTTTGTTAAATTGTAATAAAAAAAATAATTAAATGCAATTCCCGCAGCATTCTCCAGCAACGGTATCTTCCCCTACACAAAATTCAAAACTTAAAATTATTCTTGAAGACGTCTTTGGTTTTGGAAAACTCAATATGCTCATTTAGGATGTTGAACACTCTTGAGGCTACAAAAGTAAATTTTCTGAGTGCAAAAAACGTACGTGTTTTGGGTATTAATAAATTAAAATTAAGATAAAACCTTGGAATGGCATTCTGCTGAGATTGACTTTATTAATTCTCATTAATTAGGTAATTCAATAAATATATTTACACACAATTTGTAGATATTCGTTGAAACAGTAAAAGTTTTAAAAATCTCAGTCCTCCGCTATCAATCAAAAGTTTGATTTCTCTCTAAGGAAATCAGTTGGACAGCTTCTGATGATGGAAGTTCTACAAGTTCAGTCTCCATATATAAGACTCTCTGTAACCCCCTTTCATATCCAAGGCCTTTATCGCCAGATTTTTAACTAATCCGAGCCTAGTGGGGGTATCTAGGGCTCCCAAAGAGCATATTCTTCCCAATATTTTTTTTTCAAATTATGTTGATTGAATTTTTTGCGTAATAAAAGTATAAAAATATTTTGACGAATTATTTCAATATTAATTACATTTTTGCGTAATCCTTCCCCATAATATTAGGAATTAATCAAAATTATTAAAATATTTTGACGAATTCTTTTAATAATTAAAAACATTTTTGCGTAATCCTACCCCATAATATTAATCATATGTAATTTTTTTTTTTTTAAATTTGACACATTCTTTCAATAATAATTATATTGTTACTATTACTTTTATAATTATTACAATTATTTTTATAACTGTATTAAAGTATATTTATTTTTATTTTATTTGCAACTTCTAAGTGCCGAACAATTGTTAACTGCTTTTATTTTGATACCGTTAATGTACTTAATCAATAGCTTACACCACTGTAGAAATTTTTTATTGACTGTTTTCACAATTTTCGTCCATCTGTATTCTTATTTTCTGCATACAATATATGTAAAAAATGTTGTTTTTTGTCAAATAAAAATAAATAAATTATTTGTAACGACATTTTTGCGTAATCCTTCCTTACAATATTAAGAATGTGTCAAAATTATTAAAATCTTTTTTTGACGAATTTTTTATTTTTTGCGTAATCTTTCTTCATAATATTAAGAATGTATCAAAATTATTAACATGTTTGTTTGACAAATTTTTTCAAAAATAATTCATTTTCCATATAATTATGAATGTATCAAAATTATTCCAATATTTTCTTTTCCAGAATTCTTTCAATAATAACTCTCGTTTGTATTTGCTTTCTCCGTGCAAACAGCAAACATTTTAATTCACCGCTCTATAGTTTAATAATCTTTAATGTGTTGGTCAACTGACCGAACGACGCGAACTCGCGCGTGTTTTTTGTGCTATTTGGTGCCTTTTTCCAGCCAAAACTATAATCATCTATATTTCGTGATAAACATTTTACATGCATTCCCTCTCCCAGCGTAGCGAGACTTTAGAGCAGTGCCGTTTAATTTGTCACAGCCAAAACCAGCGTGATGTCATAAAGCATCTTCTCGCAACAGTATTTTATGAAAAAATATATGAATTTCACAGAAAACTCTTGATAAAAAATATTATAAAACAGTTTTATAAACACTCCCGTTTCAATTATATTGATATTATATTTTATTTGAAGTAGTATTTATAGTATTTTAGTTGGGGTATTCTCGGTACTTCTCTCTGTCACACGCCGATTTTTTCAACGCTAAGTATCGGAAAGGTTAAACAGTAAGTGAAGTCGATTTATCTTTATGGTGAACGGATTACATTTTAAGGATACCCAACATTTTGGTTGACTTTTTGAATGTCCTTCGTAAGATAGAGTAATGTTTCCTGTAGCGGGAAGTTGTTTTTCAAGCGATAAAGTATAAACACTTTAAGATAGTGGTAATTTATCTTATTTTGTTTTATTCAAACCCAATAAAATGGTGGTTTTATACTGAAATATTATTATTAAACAACAACAAATTACTAAAAACTGGGTCAATCCTTTAAAACTAACATACAAGTTAAAAACATCATAATAAATCAGCTTGTATTATGTACCTACCAGGCGCTTGCGGTGAATATTATCAGTAGGGATGCTGACAAAAAATAATCATGTTCTTACTTTCAGTAGATATTATAATAGATATAGGTAGATAGATATACTAGATATCTAATTAAAATCAATATTGCATGGAATTAATTTTATAAAGTGCGCTTAAAGTATTTATTATATTACAAAAATGATGCCATATAAGTTTTTCATAATAAAATAATGACAAGAGTTGATAATATATACATTAACGCTGCACAAAAGCAGGCGCGTCTAGCGGTAAAGCTGTAAACATTAGGACAGTACCTTAAACTCGAGATGTTCTTAAATTTTGGGTTAATTTTAATAATACGCTATTTGAAATGTTACACTATACATTTAAAGAGACGTTTTTTTCTTTGCATTACACAAGTTGGATGCTCTAATCTCTACAAGTCTCGTAGAACCGTATGGCAATGTTATGAACCTCAATACGTGTGTGCGGAAATTCGAACATTTGTAATAGGACTGAACTGACTTAAAATGAAGAGAAGTATTCAGATTCCAGCGTATCTAACGAATACTATCAAGGCCAAGGTACCTTGATTTTCAGTTTGTTGATATAGGAAATGCGCGAACGTACATAGGTTTGCACACTCGAAAATTTTCTGCGTAATAATTTAAGGGATAATTGAAGATTTTTTTTTATTTATAATTTTTAATAAAAAAATACGTATTATTATTTTCCAATATTTAAGGGATGCGCTGCATTCACAGTATGCACGGGCAGAACGCGCCCGGCACCTGTATGTATTTTTTGTATATTTTTTTATTTTATAGATTGTATTATGTGTAGATAATTTGGAATACATTTTTAGGTTATCTTGTGTATATTTCGTAATTTTTTAAAGTTTTTCATGATCTGTTTATTTGTTTTATGTTATCATATGCAATATTTAATACTTAATCATACACTTTTAAGCTGTTTAACGTTAATATTATTTTTTAAACTCCATGCTTTTTACCTTGTATTATGTATGATATGTACTTCTAATACTCATAATACTTAGAATATAGAAGATAAGTTTGTAATTTTTTTTTTTTGCATTTTTAGCAATAAATTACTGATTTGTTTCTACTGATTAATCCTTTTCCGATTGTGAATCCTTTTGAAATATTAGCTTCATAAGTCATTAACCCTCGGTGGTGGCGTAGTGAAGCATGTGTCTAACCCGCATGTCGATTTTATATTTTTGCAAATCTAGTATAGTGAAAGGTGTGTAGTGGTATTTGCATGTTGGTGTAGTGTTGTTGTCCTGACGAAGAGACGGGTAACGTCTCGAAACCGGTAGACAGACAAGTTGGTGAGTGGTTTTATACTAATTTTATTAACATAATATTTTATTTTATTATATATCTCATATTTTACATTTTATACAATGTTTTGAGTGTCTCCAAATGTTTGTAGATAGGCTCGATTTCCTCCCTAGGGAGTTATTTATATCTAATTTTTTTGCAACAGGAAAGGAAAACATTTTTCTGCCTTTGCCTAGTAAGTGAATTCGGTTATTCGGATAAATCTCATATAAATCTCACCCACATAAGTAGGTTGAATGCTGTCAAAATGCGATCTCGAATGTGTGGTAAAACGATGCATGATAGGTGCACAAATGTCGAGATCCGTGAAGTGTGTAAGGCTGAGACATGCGTTATTGACAGAATCAAGAAAGGGGTGCTGCGTTGGTTTGGACATGTAGAGCGAATGGACAGCGAACGAACGGCTAAAAGGATCTACGATGCAAATGTTGATAGATGCAGTAAACGAGGAAGACCGAGAAAGACATGGCACGATCAAGTCCATCAAATACTTCAAGATGGACATGTCAAAAGTAGGAATAATCAGCGTGCGTGCATGAGAAGATGTGCGAATGTAGAGGAATCGAGGTCTGTATGCCAAGATAGAGTGTTATGGCGTTCTATCCTCTCTGCCTACCCCTACGGAGAAACGTCGTGATGGTTTGTTTGTTTGTTTGTTGACATGATAAAGGTTTTTACAAAAGTCAACAGATAAAAGAGTTGAGGAAAAGTGGATTTTTAAACAGCCAGAATGGCGAATGTTATATAGTGTGTAAAATGGCCACTCAAACCAGCCAATAACAGATTGTACGCCCCGAAAATGCCTAGACTTTCATGATCCCTTCTGAAAAAAATTTTTCTTCTCTGTTCTGCAACAAATTTAGATCACAATTTATATATTTTTAACGTTTGCGCAATAATATACACGAACGTACCCACCCTTATACGATTGTAACACTCACTCACCCACCCTCTCACACACTTACACATCCACACTAGCACACTAACCTTGACGATCAATGTTTAAAACATACTTAAACAAATTTTATTATTGATATTCAAATCATTTACTTTGCGATCAAGCATTTTAGTAAATGTTTTTAAATATTTGAATATAACCACTTTCCTATGTCAACGTCCTGACGAAGAGACGGATACGTCTCAAAACTGGAAGACATAGTAAAGTCGGTAAGTTGTTATGTACCTATATTTTATAACGTTTCGTAAAACCATTTTAGATTGTATAAAACAGTGTAGGATATTTATATTGAGCAGGTTCCTTTATGATCTTAGTAAATATACTGCAGACCTCATATATGAAACTATAATTATTCCATATATAGATTACTGCTCAACAGTATTATCTTTATTTGATAGCAATAAAAAAGAGACTTTATAAAATGCTTGTTTTTTTTATTTGAATTCTTAAATAATCAAATGCCCAAATACTTCATCAATAAGATAGTGCTAAATAAAAATTTATTTTATTTTATTTCTAGAAAAAAGGATAGAATAAAGCTGCCATTTAAAAAAAACAGAATCTTAAAATTGTATTATGTATAAAGTTTTGAAAATGTATGAAGAATGAAAAAAGTTTGAATGAATTTAAAAAGGACTGCAAAATGATGTAAATAAATATCTAAGTAAAATAAGAGTGAATATTAGTTTATGTACCATGTATTGTAATATAAGCTAACTTAAGAAATAAATAAAAAATAAAATAATTAAATGTCCAAACGGTTTGAAAACTCAATTGCGTTATATCTCAAAATATTATTTTTTGACAATTATCCTTTATATCCTGTAATATTAATACTAAAGTTTGCCTAGAAGTGTAATGGTTGTCGCGTTCGAGCTAAAGGCCCTTCTATCGATTCCTGGTATCGGTTCCACAATTCAAAATTTCATTATTACTGGACTGGTGCCTTAATTGTAAGACTGTACATTTTACCTTTCATACTACAATAATAATTGACCAAAGATTCTGCGCATGTTTAAACATACATACGTATTTCTCTAATGCCGTTATTTTTTAAAATATTTTTTTATTTATTGAAATAAACATTTAATATATAAAAGGCATTTAGTGCCTTTTACATATTAGTTACAAATACAATTAAATATACATATATGTAAACATAAGTAATACAGAGCATTTAAAACAATTTAATTAATTAACAAATTAAGAAAGTCTAAGAAATATAAACTATATAAAATAATAAAATATTACCAGTTATAGAATTATCGATAAAAAAAAGATAATTTGGTATTAGAAATACTTTGAACCAGTTAAAAAAAATAATATATTCTTCAATGCATCTGCAATCCGTTTATTTTTGTGAGATAAATAAGTCATCCCAACATATTTTTTTAAAATCAGCATCGAATCCCAATTTTGAAATAAAACCTTATCAACATTGGCATCTGTATATTTTTGTGAGTGTTAAAAGAATTTTACTTTGGGTAATATTTTTATTTGCTTGGGTCGGTAAAGCCGAAGTATTTTAGTATTACGGCATAAAACCCCATGTTCCTACACATGTCGTGTGTGTTAACGACTGAGTGATTTTAATTCTTCACTCCTTTACGGTACAAAAAATCTTTCACACACGTATTTAGATTTAATCAGCAATGTTTTAGTTCGTCGAAATGTTTGTAGACGAGCTGGAATTCCTTCCTGGGGAGTTATTTAGATATAAATTTGTTGCCTTAGAGAGGGAAATATTTTGAGAAGGGAATTTTGAACTCTAGGCATATGAATTAAAACTGGCTGGTTTGAATGACCACTTTGCACTCGGTGTAATATTCATAATTTTTAGCGAGAAAAAAATACATTTTAAACGACAAAAATAAAAACCCTTACATGAAAAAACGATTCCTAATAAATACATAATATAAAAATTTAAAAAACTATTTGTGCTCCATACTATTTATTATGTGTACGGCCTAAGCCAATGACACAAGTTTTACAAAAAAACAAATGTACAACAAACTTCGAAAATGTTTTGAGTATATCCAAATGTTTGTAGACAGGCTGGAATTCCTCTCTGGGGAGTTCTTTAGATCTAAATTTGTTGCCCTCGAGAGGGGAAATATTTTTGAAAGGGGAATTTGAAAGTCTAGTCATTTACAGGGCATATGACCTGTCATTGGCTTGTTTGAGTGGCCAATTTACACGCTGTGTAACATTTATTTAATGCATAAAATACACAATTTTATCATAGACACAATTATATGTTTTTTATGTCCCGACTTGTTAGAAAATTCTGTGTTAAGTTATGTATTTATTATTCTAAACTAGTTGAGGAAATGTGAATGTTTAAACATGGGCAGAGAGGTTAATTTTACATAGTTTTTAAAGTGGCCAATTGAACCAGCCAATGACAGGTTATAAGCCATGTAAATGGCTAGACTTTCATACTCTATTCTCGAAAATGGTTTTTAGATTTTGTTGGAATAATCAGTAAGCTTCTAGTATTTTTGGAAAGCAATATTTTATGTAATAAATAATACGCACCGGAAGTTGTACAGTCACGATTTTTATGCACCTGTAAACAATGACGTACAAATAAAATAAAAACGCATTATAAAGCATATGCCACTTATATTCATGAATAATAACCTTTGTTTTATTCATTCTCTTACGCATTTTTGTTGTGATTTCATGTGACGATACGCGAAAAAATGGCATAACTTGTTTTGTTGGAAAATATTTTAATTACTCTGCCATGTCATGCCATACCATATATTTATGATAAAAACTTTTTAATAATTAAAAAAGGAATTGCCTACGCTCAGACGCTGAAGTCTTTGTGGGCATTTTTTACAATTTAGGTTGTAGCGTAATTTTAAAATCTATTTTTCTAAAATGTTTTTATGTTAATTATGTTTCTATGTAAATACGTTATTTATGGAAAAATAAACAAATAAAAACAAAAATAATAAAATAAATTTAAAAATAAAAAAAATTACAGATATATCGTTTCGTTTGTAAATACAAAAAAAAATATTAAAAAGGTATATAGTTAATCGTTTTAACTCTTAAAAACTGTGCTAAAAACTTTCTTCTACCCGCGATTGTGTAATATCGGGTTACCACAAAAAAAAGACAGACTATTCTGAAGTTCAAACATTTGAAAAAAAAAACACAAAGACCTAATATTAGATAATTCTTTTTTTGTTTAATTTGGGCCTGTTACAAACAAAAAACTATTACGTTGCTTCCCCTTAAGGGTAGGGAGAGATGAAAGAACGCCATATATTTATGTATTTGCATACAGATATTTTTTCCCCTACGGTCATATTTTTATATTTTTTTTTTTTTTTTTTTATTAATTTATTTATTCACACTCTTTATCAAAATACAATTCCATGTTCACTTTGCCCAGCTAACAAGGGTACATACCCCGTTCCAAGCTAGGCAATTACATTTTAATATATTATAATAGTTTTCAAATTTATATAGAGCACAGACAAACAAAATATAAATTTATTCGGATACACATTTTGATTCATATACATACAGACATACACATATATACACACATATATATAAATATACACATATATACACATGTACATACACACACACGTACATACACCCATGCGCATACACATACATACATTCATAGACAATTTATTTATGCGAAACTTCATGGTTGTCATCTATAAATATATTTTTTTAAAACTATTCCTTATTTTTTATATTTTATTTTTGACATCCAGTAAGGTTCTCCAATCCGTGGCATGCATCAACTTTTCTGACTCCCTACGACCAATGTCATAAAAGAGCGAGGTTAACACCTTCCGTAACTTGACAACACTCCCGTCTTTCCACGATTCTGGCAAAAGGTTATGGATCTTTTTGCCTACGTTATAGTGTTGTCTCAATGCCAGAACAGTGTTGACCCCTTCACTTAGTATCAGATCCCTATTAGAGTATCTTGTATTATTGTTGTGGTTGACGCTTGGGTAAATGTCTCTCTTTATGTGTGTAACCACTACCGTTCTCAATATATACTGTTGAATAATATTCCGTACTCTGAATTCTTTGAAGAGCAAGTCACTTGGATAACGAAATGTTTTTTTAAAAATGACTCGGATTAAAGATTTCTGTGCAATTGCTACAGGTTCAAGGTGATTTATCATATTAAAATGGATTTTTTAAAGCTAACGCTTTTGCAATATTTACACGATTGCATTGTGTAGTATCTGTGAATAAGCTCATGGTATGACATCGTACGGCATACACACGATGAAAGTAGTCTCTGTCTCTCTCGCGCTCAGACGCGATAATGAGCGTGACGTAGACAGCTATTGCTTTGTTAGTTGCTAATGATATGGTTATAAAATATACACAACATGCGTTCTTCTGAATTTTGCTGCGATTCTTAATAGTGAAATTATAATAATATGTATTCGATGTATATATATTAAATTAAGCCATGGATCAAAAACACTGGTTTATAAATATATATTTTCATTTAATCAAATCACATAAAGGTCTGTTATCTAGTGCTGGCGCTTTCGCAAAACTTACACAAAAATATTTTTAATGTACAAAATATTGATTTAAAAAATCTTGATATCTCATTAAATGTTTTTAAAAATCTGTTTTGGATTATAGCGAAAAAAAACAATAACTTAAAAAAATGACATATTTAGTTATTTTTAAACAAATATGTTTTTTATTGAATATTTTGAGTTCATGTGAACACTCTTCCACTACCAGAAGTCAAACTAGAGGATGGGTCATGGGGTCTATAACAAACTCTGAATTCGGGCAAATAAATTTCAGGTTTCTGAGCCGCACAACATGCATCAAACATCAAAGATCAACCTCGTGTCTTCTGTCAATCTCGAACTGGGGTAGGAGCTCCAACCCTTAGCAACCTAATTTCTGTACGCACATGAACACAAACGTCGCACATTTACAATTTTTTTTTAACTTTCTTTTTTATTTATTTATTAACGGACATTGTTAATGTAGTATGCAATTTAAAGATTTTAAATATAACAATAAAATAATAATTAAAAAAAATTCAAAAAAAGAAAAGTAGCATTGACAAACATAAGAGACGTTAAGACAAGATCTGGACTTTTTATTTAGTGCTTGTTTAAATCATTGTAAACTTAAACCAAAAAAGTCCAGATCTTGTCTTGAGTTAACAATACGACAAAGACGTGTCATTGGAGAATTCAGGCCATAGTTTGTTCTATGCTGATCGATGAACAGTACTACATTGTTTCTTAACCTATGAGTTGCAATATTGAATTTTACTTGTCCCAGTAATGATGGAAAATCGATTTTACCATTTAGTATGCTGAACATATATATGGAGTCAATATAGTTCTACGTTTTTGTAGACTAGAAATATTTAATATTGACTATATCAGCATAAGAATAATTACCTCTCTCTAGTCCAAGCATCCTCGCTACTTCTCGAAGCAAGCGATGTTGGACTGATTCAGTGTGATTTATGCGATTGACGTAGAATGCAGACCAGACCTCGGAGGCATATTCTAGAAGAGGGCGAAGAGTTGAGCAATAAAGATTTTTGATTGTACGGACATTACTAAAATTAGAGGATATTCTGTTGATGAAGTAAATAATTTCAGAGATTTATTTACTGTTTTATCTATATTTTATTTTATTCTATTTTTTATTTTATTTTATTTAATTGGAAAGCCAACAGACATTTATACAATTATAAGAATCAATTATACCATAAATACATATCATAAAGTCCAATTAGAAGCTTCCACATAATATAGTTATTGTAAATGTTGTCACATAAAAATTATACATAACATAAAGTAACTAATCATACAAAACTTATAATATTATTAGAAATCTTAATGAATATTGGTCACACAGTTGCACATTATAATACATAATACAACTATAGTTGACCATACAGTGTTCATTTATTATGTGCATGCATACAGGACTGCACATAACCTGCATAATATAGTTTGGAGTTAAGGTAAGTTTATAGATTCATCTGGACCTGTATTCTGAGTCAACCGTCTAAAATTGTAATACGATAAAAATTTTGATTGTATAGATTCAATTCGGTTAATGTATTTTTTGTATTGAGGGCTCCAAGCGGGAGATGCGAATTCTAATTGACTTCGAACAAATGTAAAGTAAAGAGTTCTAAGAGTGCGCGCATGATTGAATTCTCTCCCTATACGGAAGAGGAAACCTAACATTTGGTATGATTTTTTCACAATTGAGTTGACATGTGCCTCAAACGTTAACTTATTGTCAAGTAGAACCCCGAGATCCCGCATCTCATTAACTTTATTAAGTACTTGATAGTCAAGGCAATAATTATGGATGATTTTAAAGTTGTTCCTTGAAAATGTGAGCACAGAGCATTTTTTAATATTCAATTTAAGTAAGTTTTGTTTACAATATAAATTTAATACATCGAAATCTTCTTGGAGTTTGACACAGTCTAAATTAGATTTTATTTTTAAATATATTTTCATGTTATCAGCAAAAAGTAAAAAAAAATGCAAATTTAAAGCACTTACTAATGTCATTGATAAAAATTATAAATAGTAATGGCCCCAAATGCGATCCTTGTGGAACGCCTGAGGGTACATTTACAACATCGGAACTAAACCCGTTTACGACTACTGATTGTAGTCTATTATTAAGATAAGACGTCAGCCACCTAGGGAGATTACCGTGGATACCCAAATTCCATAATTTATTGAGTAATATACTATGCGTAACAGTGTCAAAAGCCTTTGAATAATCAGTATACACTACGTCTACCTGAGTGTTCATTGTATCTCAGTTTAAAGTCCAAAATAACTCTGATGGACTTAACTACGTCAATTTTGAAGTTTTCTATAAGGTACTTGAAGGAAGTCGGTATATTATGAGTAATTACATTAACGGTGGATTGTTAATATATTTTTACTTATTGTTATGTGATAGCTGTAAAAGTCAAGAATAAAATAAAATAAATGAATGATCTTGAAGATTCATTTGAAAATTGTTATTTTTTCTAGATGAAGTGCGCAATAGAAATTTCCTTCAATGTAAATTGAGTACAGCCATTTAGATATCTCCCTCCACCTTCCCTTCAGTTAAGTTCAAACTTATCGATTTTCCCTGGGTATTTATTAGATTGTTGATTTCAAGTAACACACGTATTAGGTATAGCTAAGTGTAGATGAAGTAACAAATTCCCGAGAAAGAGGGTTATTACACAAACTTAAACACGCAACGTTAAAAGTCTATCATATGTCGATACAAGTGGTCCGATAAACCGAAATAATCATACATGAAAATATATTTTTTTAAATTAATGTATTTTATTCGCATGTTGACTGTTTGATTATTTTATTTATTTATATTATTTTTAAATAGTGTTGCTAATTGTTGCTTTGTTTCATTATTTTTCTGGTGCATTTTTAAAAATTTCAGTATAGAAAGTAAGTACCCTATTTCACTTCTCATCTCTCCAGCTAAGTCTTGTGAATATATAAAGTCAATCATCTATTGACTTGAATTCTTTTACCAAAATATGTATAAGTACTATGCAATTGGTTTAAAATGCATGTGAAAAAAATGGAATCGCTTTTTCCAGAATTGTGCCTTTGACCTGAGCCGCAATAACAATAGGAAGATAAGGACGTTATACCTGTTAAATACAGAAGTGAGATGTTTGCTTAAATTATCTAATCGAAAAAGGTTTTTTGTATTAATGATGGTTTTTAATTATTAATAATGTAATCAAATATGGTATACTGTGTAATGTTTTTGGAGTAAAATAATTATTAATGTAGGTTAAGTATAAATAATTGAAGCAATTTATAAAAATCTTTTGACCTGTATGTGTACAATTCAGCAGAACTTTAATTTAAATTCTGTTGTGTGAATATAAAAAATAAAAAAAAAACATTTAAAAATGAACGAACTTTCTTATTGAATATACTTCTAATACAAATGAGCGTTGGTGATTTTATATGGTTACCTACGTCACTGATCCTCTGGGTTACCAACGTATTTGTTGTATATTGCTATTGTCTTGCAGTTGCCGGTACCTACTTCTGAGGCACCACACCAGCTTTTTTCTTAAAAGCCTATTAAAAATACGAGAGAATTAGAAATTTTGAAGTCGAAATTAATTCTGACATAACTGTCCGTTTTGAATCCAAACGGCTAGATACAGTGGCTAGATGCTACGCAATTTACCTTAGAGCATACAATAAGAGTATCTAGCCGTAAAAAAATTGCCACCATGAAAAATCAAATTACATATTATATTTTTTCCTCTGTTAAACTGTCTTACTGGCTGTACGTATCGAGAAGTGAAAAAAGGGATTTTTGTACCTCGGTAGATAAATACAGACGAAAGTTAAACATACCACCGTCTTAGTAATAGTCAAAAGTAAATTTTAAATTGGGTTCAAGCAAGCATTTTCAGCTAGAACTGGGAAATACTTGAGATAATTATCGCTTTAAAGGAGCCACTTTTTATCACAGAAGCCTTTTTAAAATACAATTGAGAACTGAGTAAATTTTTGACGTCATTTATTGGTTAGATTCAATCATAGAACATACCGAGGTAGATAGAGATAGTACATAAGTTAAGTTTACCGCCTTGGTATGTACATATGGAGATTGCCTTTGTAATTACCCCGAACACGGTCAATATAAATATACTTTTCAAAACAACAACAACAACAAACCATCACGCCATTTCCCCGTAGGGGTAGGCAGAGAGGATAGAACGCCATAACACTCTATCTTGGCATACAGACCTCGCTTTCTCTACATTCATACATCTTCTCATGCACGCACGCCGATTATTCCTACTTTTGACATTCTTTCGCTGTCCATTCGCTCTACATGTCAAAACCAACGCAGCACCCCTTTCTTGATTCTGTCAATAATGCATGTCTCAGCCTTACACACTTCACGGATCTCGACATTTGTGCACCTATCATAGATCGTTTTACCACACATTCGCCTGAGGGATCGCATTTCGACAGCATTCAACCTACTTTCATCATTATTTTTCCAATTTCATACTTCGCTCCCATACATTAGAGTTGGAACTAGAACTCCGTTGTGAACTGCTAGTTTAGCCTCCTGCGATAAACATTTGTTTGCCAAAGTAGATTTTAGTGCACCGTTCACCCTGTTCCCGGCACTCACCCTCCTTTCAATATCTTTCTCGGCCTTTCCGTCCCTAGTAAACATACTTCCCAGGTACACGAATTCTTCTACCTGATTCAGAATATCTCCGTTTACGCTGATCTCACATTTAGTTATATTTTCATCCCTTTCAAAAACCATCCCTTTCAAATATTATTATTATTCAAAATGGTCATAAAAAAAATATATATTTGGCCTTTTTTTAACGGGTTGAAGACTATTTCATAAATATTAACCATTAAACAATTAGACTTTTAAACTGGTCAATTTTGTTAAAAGAAAAATTGGAAGCAGGACTCTATCTTTGGAAAGAACATTATTTATACAAAACCACAGAACAGGTTACTAAAATGTTATTTTCTTCTTGTTTTGATGCCTAAGATTTCAAGCAGCATATGGGCTTTAAACTCACACAAATCCTCACGAGTCAAGACACGGCGGCTTAGTAAGCTAGCTGCCCCGTTTGAAACTTTCCAAATTCGACAGCTGTCCATGTGTGGTGACTCAGCTTAAGAATTTCCCAACTTTTTGTTGCATTGCCGATGAGGTGAGATGCAGAAGCGTTGGTGAGGATCTAAGGCACATCTATTCTGTAATAATTTATAATGATTTATTACAAGAGGCAGTGAATTAAATGGCTAAAAAAATACACTTCGAAGGGAGAGAAATCGTTGCCTCAGTTCGTTTTTGTCCAACATAACAAATCTTCAGAAATATATTATTTTACGAAGTAGGCATAAATATTGACCAAAACTTAAAACAAAATTCGTTAAAAAACACCTTTCACGATTTTTTGAATATTTTTTTTTTTCAACAATGTTTGATTATGTCCAAATGCTTGCAGACTGGCTGGATTTCCTCCCCAGGGAGTTGTTCATATTTAAATTTATTTCAACAGAGAGGGAAAACATTTTTGAGAAGGGAATATGGAAGTCTAGGCATTTACAGGGCTTATCTAATGACCTGTCATTAGCTGGTTTAAGTGGCCACTTTACACACTGTGTAACATATTATAGACTTCCATATTCCCTTCTCAAAAATGTTTTCCTTCTCTGTTGAAATATATATATTTTTTTTCATTTGAATTTTATAAATAAAGGCTTTCTCAGAACTCCTGTACGCTTAACTCAATTTCGTTGAAAATGGTATGTTGGACAAAAACGAATTAAAGCGACGAAATGATTACAGGACACAAAATGCCGTGATTTCTTCAAGTGAAATGGAAGGTCCATTGATGTCTATCTATAGTCCTGCTTCTCTTGACTGAGTCTTCTGTGGTTTTCTCTTCATTGAGCAAATACGAGAATAAATTCCTATAAAGGTCCATAGCCGAAATTTTCTCCCTTTCTTGACACTACCCAGATATAGAACGGCAGGAAAATCTGTTTGTGAAATATAAATCTTGTACTTTATAAGTAACATCAATAAAAGGTACTGTAAAAATAATACAAAAATGGTCACAAGCCTTATCAGTGTCTAGACTAACATGTTCCCTTCTCAAAAATATTCTTCATCTCTCTTGATATTTGTCTCTTAAAACATCATACAGAGTAGAAATTGTCACATTAATAAATAATAGCAAATACCAAATACACGTCTGATTCTCGTACCTTTTTTTGGTTAAGTCCTTTTTGATCTGTCTAGCGAAACACGTTGTGTACAATAAGCATAAAATATTATAATTCACCGCCGCGCAAGCGAACATGAATAGCGAAAAACTTTCAGCGATTGCATATTTGCTTACGCGAAAGAAAAAGAAACGCCACCGTTAGGTTTATCCCTTAAATTTAAGAAAGAACGAAAACCTACAAAGTAAAATTATATTTTCTGTATTGACATGTTCAATTACAGGTCACCGATGAAGGAACATTTTTTTTCTTGCGGTGCCTTGTCAGGTCCCCCTGACGTTGGTGACCACTACAGCAAAAGCATCTCAGTCCTGCACTACTCTTGTATTCCATGCCAGGACTACTGCTTATTGGATATACTCGCCATAGTGATTTCTGAGAAAAGATGACAAGAGTGGTTTTCCGTTGCCTTCTCTGGTGGATTATTTTGTCGGGGTTACCTTCCCTTACCTGAATATTCAGGTTTGGAGGCGCCAGAAACTCGCCTTTCATCCTATCGTTTTTTGCTGTAATCACACCGTTATGAGTGTGATCCCACTACCCGGGATTTGCGACGAGGACGCTAACGAGTAGGACTAGTCAGTAGTGTTGCCGGTGGAATGTAACAGAGCGTTCGCAGCATTTTATAAAATCACACCCTTCAGCAAGATGTGACTCACTGCGACCCCACTGACAGTTTGAACCACTATATGATCAAAAATAAACGGAAATTTCTGATTTGGAATGCCCGTGCTGCACTAACCGGTTTCTTTTTCTGTCACCTGTTAAAATATGGTGGCGATTGGATGCTCAGTATTCTGTCAGCGTATGTTTAAGTAAGTCAAAAAAATGCTGTGTTGTGATTTTTACGATGGATAAAAAATTGACACAACGAGCGTTCTTCAAATTTTGTGTTGCTTATGAAATTTTATGTGCCAAATCATAAAAAAAGTGTTGAATAAAGCCTTTGGAGAATCGTGTATATATAAAACACGAGCATGCAAACGGTATAAGAGATTTAAAGACATAAGTGAATGTTTAGATGGCGATAAACATACTGCACATCTAGCAACGTCAAGTACCAAAGAAAACATCGAATCGGCAAAGCAAATCCAGGAGGTTGCTGTGTTATTGAGCATTCTATTGTTGAGATGTTTTGGGTATAAAACGCGTCACTCCCCCCTCGTCCCAAAAACACTGAAGGAATGTGGAAGGATAATTCGTGGATTTTACACCACGATAAAACGCCGCGCCGTCTCATACAGTAGTGATTGTTTCGGAGTTTTTGTCCAAAAATTCTACTTATCTCATCAGCCGAGCACCGCATCTTCCAGATCAGGCCTCGTGTGACTTTTTCCTTTTCTCAAGACTAAAATTGCTTTTGAGAGGAACGCGCTTTGAGATGATTGATGCCATAAAAAAGAATTTGCTGCTAGAGCTAAAGGTCACAATACCTTTGCAGTCTTATGAAAAGTGCATGGACAATTGGATCAAACATTGGCATCAATGCATCGTTTCAAATGGCGAGTGTTTTAATGGAAATAATAAAAAAAATATTATACAAAAAAATTTAGCGTTTTTTTGCCAAATTCCCTTTTATTTTTAATAATAGGGTACTTTATTTTTTCATAAAAATATGTGTACATATTTTTGTAGATAAATATCGAATTTGAAACCATCTCAATATGTACCGATGACGATAGCGTTTGTAATTTCCCTCCAGGTACAATAAATAAAACTCTTCCAATGATAAAGCTCTACCATTTCATTCCAAACATTTCATTACTATTGATAAATTTACTGTTTCTATCATTGCCATCTGTATCAATTTACTTTACTAGTGCAAGTCATCTTCCACTCGACGTAACCATCTTTTTGAATGAGCACAGGGGTGGCAGATTCGATTCCCTTCATATAAAACTCCACTAATAAAATGTTTTTGTTGATTCTCTAATTACCATAAAAATAAACATCCCCTGTGCCAGTTGCGAGGGTGAATTGGCTTATTTGGAGTGAGGAAACAATCCTGAAAACATGATTGTATGCATATATAATTCAATTGCGTTGATTTTATATTCAGGATGTATGAATATAAATAATGCATCAGGATGATAAGAGAGTAAACATTTTTACAACACTCATCTCTAAAGCTTACAGTTATAAGTTATTTATTCCTTATTGCTTAACCCTTTATAGCATCACGTTACAGTTCAGTTACAAACCATTTCAGTGCTTATAAAATAATGTTGTGAGCAACTTGATAAACTTGAACGACTTCAGAATACATGCACAAAGTATATTTTTGGTCTTAGGAAATATGACCACATTTCTAATTATCGTAGGCAACTGAAATGTGCTCAAAATTAGACAGGGAAGAGACTATCATTCCCCCTCACTTCTGTTCAATGTACTTCATAGTCTTAACGCTCCTATATACCTGCGTGAAAAATTTCAACGCTAATCAGCTCATGGTTTACCTTTTCGTTTTAATTCTCGAAGCACTCTCTTAATACCCATCCACAATTCTATTTTCTTCTCCAACTCATATAGTGTCCATGCCGCTCGACTGTGGAATCATCTCCCACCCACCATCAAAGATGTTACTACAAACACAAACAAAATGACTTGCCTGCAGGCTGTATTAAATGCTGCAGCGAGACTTATTTCGGAATCTCTAAGTTCAGTCATATCACTCCACTACTTCGGAAATTACACTGGCTACATTTTCCACAGAGGGTGGAATACAAACTCTGTTGACCTTATGTCTAAATCACTGCACAACTCTGCTCCGGAATATCTAAAAGAACTATGTATTCCGGATGAACTAGCTGACAGGCGTCTCACGCTTAGATCAGCTACCTCTACGGCGAGAGGAAAAGTCATTATACCTCTACCCAAACAGCGCACTAAATTTAGTAAACGCGCATTTGCGGTCGCAGGCCCTATGGCATGGAATGCTCTCCCAGCTGAGATGCGAGGCTGTGAAAGTGAAATGATGTTTCGGAAAAAACTTAAAACCCACCTTTTCTCTAAATCATTTGAATAAATCCGTAGCATGTGACAGTAAAATAAATTGTTTGAATTAAATTACAAATTTAAAAGCATCAATTAAATTTTTTATCTATAGAATCACTATGTAAATCGCCCTTGAGGTATTCTATTACATATATAAGTTATCCATAATAATAATACAGTATCTCTGTTTAAATTACGTCTGAAGAAATATCTCCTTTCTCTTTTTTAATTTCTCCTCCTATCCTCTTTTCTCTTTTTTCCCTTTTCCTATTGAGTAATAGTATTGATTTAAGGTTATTTATATACAAATACATTAATTTGTTGTTTTATATATCTTTAGCTATTTTTAATCTTTATTTTTTATTGAAAATAAAACTTTTATTTTATCGGTTGGTTGAAAGAAATTGCCAATAAAGCAATAAGCAATAGGCCCGCCGATGTACAGTTAAAATAAATTAAATAAAGTCCAAAAAATACGGAAGCTAATTTGAAATTAATCTAACACCGTAACTTCACACCATTAAATGCAAATAAATTATATTTTTTCATTAACTGATGATTATATGATGACATTAGTTGCTAGAAAGATCATTTAAGATTCACTCGCCGTGAAACTAATAGAGACGCGTATTTGAAATATGTATTGAATAAATCTAAAATATTATTTATGCCCGCTATTAACGAGTAGAACAATATTAATCGTTCCCCCAATATTATTATTTATACCACTCCGGAAGGTAAACGAAGCAGAGGCAGACCAAAATTAGGATGGCTGGATAATGTGGAAAGTGACCTAAGAGCAATTGGCCTGGCGAACTGGAGAAGAGCCCCAGGCTGCGGAAAGGAATTGAGACAGATTCTGGAGGAAGCCAGGGCCTACAACGGGTTGTAGCGCCACTGATGATGATTGGATATATATTTTGTGCACTGGTAAAATAATCTAAACAATTGTTTTATCGCGTTTTAAGTATCTTTGACAATATAAAATACTTTGAGACAGTGTATAACAATGGGACTCAAATGTTCCAATCCAATTTTCTGCCTTTTTTATATTTTTATTATAAATTATTTAAAATTAAAAAGAAGTTGATTCATTATTTGCAAAAGGATCTCAAAACTTCTGATTTTTATTTTGTTCTAAAAAAGTTAAGTTATAAAGGAATTATATATTTCTAACCGAATTTAAGTGATGAATTTGGTCGAAATTTACATTTTGTTATTATTATTGTATTAGAATGTTACTTATGATCTGCTGTAACAAATAAAGTTCATTTTAAAATTTTTGAAGGGAATAATTGTTGTGTTTTATCTATGAATACAGTAATTTTCAAGTAAAAGTAATACAAAAGACCCACTAATGGCCAGTTGCACCAAAAAAAGTAAGTCGCGTTTTAGTCAAAATGGTCAAAAATTATATAATAACACACCCATATAACATTATATAAATAATATAACATTATACAAAAATTATATAATAACACACCCAGTCGGCTTGAAAAAACACTTACTAGTAAATTATAATGTCAAAAAAAATACAGTAGGAACCTTGTTTTTTATTATTTAATAAAATAAAAAAATAAATATTGTTAGAAAATAAAAATTGATAGTTTATTTTGCAGTGGTTGATTGTAATCATTGACGTATTAATACACGGACGCACCCTTTAGCGTAAAATATGTTAAGAAGTAATGACCAATGTACCTATAGTTACTGAGTTGTTTATTTACCAGGGATGCATTTAACGAGCATGCATACGCTACCAAAAATGGGAGGAGACTCATTTTTGGTGTACAAAAAAGTTTGTATTTTAATGGTGACAAATAACATTATTTTTTTGTGGATCTGAATCATACGCTTTCCTTAAATTCCTTATAATTTTGACTCATTTATTCCTTTTCACTGGATTTTGAGGAATGCAAAAATAATATTAACTCACATTTATTATATAATTAAAACGTTTTCTTATCAGTGCGCGTAAAAAGAGTTTCACAATTGCGCCGTTTGGCGTAGTTTGCCGTTTACAAAAAAAAATTATTTATATTTCAATATTAATTGTTTTGAGCTTTGTTAATGACACATGAACAAATGTTTACCAATGAAAAGTTGAACAATCATTTTTTGAATGTTTACCCGAAAGATTTTTATATGCTTTCATGAAACAAGCGGGCATTTTGGTTTCAATTCTAAACGTCAAAACCCGCCTAGTGGTCAAAGAACGACTAAATACGCGTTGAGCATAACTGAGCGTTTGGGCATGAGTTGAGTGTCATAATTTTTGAGGGCTCAAGGCATGTCAATGTTTATTAATTAGTTTATTTTAAAATAAATAAATAAAACGAAAAATAATTATAAATTAATTAACTAAAACTTGAAGAACGAAAATATACACACTTTAAAAGAGTTATTGCTAAAAGGAATATCTTCCAGCCACTAAAAAAACAGATTGGTAAAAAAAATGCTAGGTTTATGGAAAATCATTGAAATAGTTTATAAAAAATAAAAGCGTTGTACGATTGAAAGTGTTCTTAAAGAAAGGAAAAATGGCTGTTAAAGATCAAAGATACACAAATTGAAACTCCCAATAAAAGTTTATCGCCCTCTTTATTTTCGTAAATAATAATATCGAATAAACAGGGGTAGTAAATATGTACATAATATAAATATAACGGTTATTTTATAAACCTAGATATGTAGGGTAATTAATATTTGACACGTGCCTTTTAAGTACGAACTAACAGTTTTAAACCCCTATGAAAATATACCACGGATAAAATATTATATAGAAGATTTGAGTTAATTCAAGTTATACTATTTTGTTTTCGGAGTGGCAATAATTTGTAAGATTCTTTTTTTCTCAAGAAACAATAAAACCAAACTGAATCAATTGGTTTCTACTACTAACTACTTGAACTAACGTAACTAAAAAAAAAAAAAAGAATAAGAAAAATGTTCTCAATTGAAATTCTGGGAAAATTTAAATTGGCCTAATCAATTTGTTTTGGTTAATTTTATTACTGTTCAAGAGTTTTTCCACTAAGTTTGGAAAATTAATGTTGAGTTTGATTATGCAGAAGTCTTTTGGTCCATCTACAATACTTAGGTATTATATTCTTTAAAAATCTACTTCCTTTACCCTCTTCTGCCTGTTATTTTATTCATAGGGGTATGTTGAGACTATTAAACACCTCACGTTGACCAAGGACCAGTTGCCTAAAAAAAGTTCATCAGATATAAGGTTGGGGGTAGTGTTACTTTTTCAAATTGAATTTCAGTGACTCTCATTACTTTTAATTGATATTTTCACAATAATTATCTTGTTCTTATTCTGTTATAGGACGTGGTGATTTTTATTTACAGTATGTGAAAAATTGATTCCGCGCTTGAATAACTTTTGTATCTTTTTAAACGTAGGTATCTTTATTAATTTTTAATTAATTATTTTATAATATTTACAATAAATGAGGCGTAAAAGCAAAATATTATTTTTGGGAAACTTTGCCATGTATTTTGTATGCAACTGCGTATTGCAAAAGCCCAGTATGCATGTTAATATGTTAAAAAAAAGGTTTGCTTTGGCAATTTTTTTTCCTTGCCACATATTTTTTACGTTTTGACAAAATTCCTTTAAATAAACTTACATTACAGACGAAAATTGTATAGTGAAACAATTGGAATTGACTTTTGGGTTTGTACCACAATTTATCGGAATTGTATCACAACAAACAGCATTTATCCTTATTAAAAAAATATAATCAGTGCACTGTCGTAAAATAATTTAATTTTACAATACGCCCTGGGAATATTTGCAAAAATAATAAAGGTAAGTACAAATATAGTATTAATTTGAAAAATCAACCAAAACACTTTGTTTTTTATTTAAGATATGTAGAAACCAAAAAATTAGGCTGCAATGCAAAATCGAAAATAAAAAAACTATGAATAAAATCGTTATTTGTGGATTTCTTACATTTAAGATGCAAAAATTGCGTTGCCTTCAATACTTGGGAAAAACCAATCACGAAACCCATGCAAGTTATTCGTGTTAGAAAAAGTTATACATATTTCCTTAGTTCATTTTATTTTCTATTAACTCGTTACCATATGTATGATACTAGCTGGCAGCGGTAGATTTCTTAGAAAATTAAAAAATACGACTTTGTACTTTTCCCATACTTTGAATTGTATTTAAAAATAAACTGACGCTTTAATTATTACAATTTAAGCCTTTTTTTACCACACATTAGGTCATATTTCTACGTAACACCACATCTGATCACGATAAGAGAATGAAGGCACGAAAGGCAATTACCAAGAACTAAAAAAAAAGCGGTGCCAAAGAAATTTGATGAATAGGTATACGAACAAAAATTTTCTATCACTCTCTCGCGCGAAAGACAATTGCACGTCGCGTCGGACTAAATATGCTTCAAACAAATCGAGGTATCGTTGTTCCGTTAAACGCACCCAAAACTGAACCTATTTAAAAAATACATATATATTTATTGTTTATGTATATTATAAAAATGAAGTAGAATTTTAATCCAATAAACTTGTTTTATTTTGGATACATTACCAAATTGAACCAATTTTGTTTTTTTCTTGTGAAAGAATCTGAGTGCAATTGTTTGTGTCATTTTCTTTTCGGTTTTTTAAAATAATTTAACATATTGTATACCGCGCGTCCGAAGAAGACAGATAGAACTGGGTTTTTGGATGGTCCTAGCTCGCACAAAATAGTATTTTTTTAAAAAGACATAGACGAAGATATGAAGAAAATTCAAACCTTGTTTCTTATTAAAACGCCGTTTTTTAGCGCCTGTAATGCGTCTATTTAATAATTTTACGTCACGGTATCCATGGTGCTTCTAAAAATTTATTTCACTTATATTTTTTTTTCCAAAGTTTTGTGTTTGAAATAGGTTGTTTGTGTATTCTGAAATTAATAGCCGTGAGAGAGAAACTCGTTAAAGACAGAGTAAATATATGTGTGACGCCCGAAAATTTAAAATTTAATCAGAACTTTAATTCAACATTAAAAGTTCTCTTCAAAGTAGGCGTCAAAGCGTATAATTCTATGAAAGGCTATCATCTGTCAAAGTATCCACTCGTCGATCGTTCCCGCCATAAACAACATTTAATTACGATTTTCCATGGATTCGAATTTCAAAAGTTTTATTTAACGATGGCGGAGGGTAGATGCCTACATATTGTGACATTTCGCCTCCTACTAGCAGCTGTCCTATTTAATAAACGTAAACATTTGAAATGTAATGATGTTTAATTCGCCATGCGGATTATTCCGGTTGTCACGTCGGGAGGTTCTGAAGTTAGCAACACTTGTTCTTGTTTATAAAATACCATTTGATTATTTAGCAGCACAGAGTTGCGTTTTGTTTTTGTACCTGGCAACAGCGTGTAGTAATCGTGGAAGCGCATAAATTTAAATGATTATCTTTATTAACACCTCTTGCAATTCCTGCTTGCCAGTGGCGAATTTTTTTGCTATTTTCACAAAATAATAAATTATCATGAGTGCAATTCTTCTTTACGTATTTTAAAAATACTCTTATTCAGTACATATAACTATGCGAGAGTCAAACAATCAACTATACACTTCATACCAATAACATAATCACAAGATTCTTGACAAAAAGACAAATTAAACAAATACAAACTTCAGTCTAAGGGTTTTTGAGTATTATGTGCTCTATGTGCATTCTCACATGTAAATCATAGTATATTTTATACTTTATATTTTAAAGCTGCCCAACCTTATAAGGGACTCGGTTGCGGACTCAGGGGTCGGAGGCTTGAGGTTCAAACCCACTCTACCTCAACATGATTTTAATTTTCTAATATTAAGTTAGTTGGCCCCTAAAATCGTAATAGTGTGGGAAATCGTAAGAACGCAAAAAAATATTTTTTATTCCCTTCAATCCGTGCCTCATGTTTGAGGATGGTGATTACGCCTGACTCCAGGCATGGCTCGTCTGTGGAAAGTCTCCCTCCGTCCGGAACGGTCTTGTGCTCTTCTAAAGGCATTCGTCAGTGATGATTCTGATAATTCAGTGACTGTGCCGCTCCATCTTGTCGGTTGACGTCTACGCGACCTTGTCCCTTTGACATTTCCCAGGAGGATAGTTTTCTCCAAACTATCAGATTTTCCCTGGAAATATGCCCAAACAATTGCAGGATTCTTTTCTCGCACATGGATGTTAGTCTTTCTGCTATGTCCAGTTCCTAGAGAATAGATGCATTCGTACGTCTAGCCGTCCACGGAATCCGCAGCATTCGCCGCCAACACCACATATCGAAAGCTTATTTTTTATTGAAGAAAATTAAATTGTTATGCCGTACTAAATTGAACAAATAAAGTTCCAGTTAAATTTATTTCAACAGAGAGGGAAAAAGTTTTCGAGAAGGGAATATGGAAGTCTAGGCATTTACAGGGCTTATGACCTGTCATTGGCTGGTTTAACTCTCTAGCACTTTTACTAGCTCTTTTACTTCACAAAAGTCAACAGATGGAAGAGTTGAGGAAATGTGGATGTTCAAACATGGGCAGAATGGTGAATGTTACACAGTGTGTAAAGTGGCCACTTAAACCAGCCAATGACAGGTCATAAGCCCTGTAAATGCCTAGACTTCCATATTCCCTTCTCGAAAACTTTTTCCCTCTCTGTTGAAATAAATTTAAATACGAACAACCCCTTAGGGAGGAAATCCAGCCAGTCTGCAAGCATTTGGACATAATCAAACATTGTTAAAGTTCCAGTTAATTTGGCAGTTGTTGCTTATGCTATTGTGAATCAGTTATGAATTCACTATGCTAATTGTAATTATTTCATTTCTACACCGATATCAACCAAAATACATTTTTACCGCTAGAAGCGGATATCGGGAAATAAATGGAGTTTTACTTATGTTATAAACATCGCTCTACTGAAATGAGAGAAAATGATATCCGACGAGGTTCTATTCAACAATATTATTATTTTTCCGGGAGAAATTTTCTAAAGGTTGGCTTGGGATACTTTTACCTATGGAAGTATGGAAACTTACTTCGTTTTTCCATGACATGAGTTTTCAATATAAATTATATGGGAAAAGATACCCAATCAAAAGATAGTTGCATTGAAAATAAGTTCAATGAAAGTAAAATTATATTTTAATTTACATTTACAGCAAGATGAATAACATTATTGGGAAGAAAGTATGAAAGTTAAAGAATAATACCTAGCGTCAATACAAACTATTGTCAGAATTCGTTTTTACATAGATCGTGTTCCACTTTTATCAGCTTTTTTAACCATATAGATATCTATCATACAGGATTTCAATTATTTTAAAATAGTGTATTGAAAACTTTTGAATAAAACTCCCGTTGATCCCCCTTTCTCTTACATCACTTCACATCACAAACATTAATATTATTCTTTTTAATAAAATTTCTCTACTGAAATTTGTATTACTGCTAAAATCGCTTTAGCGAAATTTTATCAACTACCCATGATTTAAAATCTTCTCCTTATATTGCTATTTCAAATTTTAAAGATTACTTGCTGTACCTGTTATTCTTTCTTTTTTTTCTGCTGCATTGACATGTTTTTATACTTTTAAAGTACATTTAATTACTTTTATTGTATTTGTATATAAAATCAATATATTGCTGCTCTTACTTTAATGTGTCATTAATTTAGAAGATGTTTTTTAAATTGACTTAAATTTATTGTCTTATATTTGATTTAAAGGTTCTTCTCATCGTTTCTTTGAATCCCTTAAAATATGTTTGTGTATATTTATGTTTTTCCTTTTCAAAAATGTTATGACTATTTTATTTTATTTTTACATCGGATCATGTTTTTCATTAAATTATTATGAAAATAAAACTTTGTTATCAGTGTTACACAATTTTATTATTTTACAAGAACACAACTTGGTGGATAAAGAAAACCGTTATGTGTGTGAAATAAAACCAGAACCCTGGACGAGTGGTTTCGGTTCGATGCCTGCTCTCAGCAAAAAATATAGTTTTTTTATTTTTTTTATCATTTTTTTATTACATATTAAAAATAATGTGCAAAAGTAAACAAAATCTAGATCACACCAAACAAATAATAAATGAATGTAAATTATCACAAAATATCAAAAATACAAAAACAACTAAAAAAACCACTGGAAAAATTAAGCAACACAAATATATTTGGACTGGATAAACACAACTTTACACCTTGAAGATTCGATTATTGATTAGGAAATCCTTCAATCGTTTAATTCTTTGCTGCGAACTGGTAGAGTTCTTTGCCTCGGCAGGAAGCTTATGGAATAATTTTGATACAATATATTCTGTCGTCCTGCTTTCATAGAAGCTTTGTGCTCTAGACTCTACCAGTTTCATGGCTGTTATCGATCTTGTTCCATGTTGGCGACTGAGAAGGCTTTTTTCCTGATCCAAATGCTTTATTATTAGCTTAAAGTGGTAAAGTTGCTTCACCGGAAGTACCCCACAATACTTAAATAGGGTTGTATCATCTTCTTTGCAATTTTTTTTTTTTATTCATTTTTTATTTATTTTTTTATTTTATTTCATTGGAAAGCCAACAGACATTTATACATTTAAAAGAATCAATTATACCATAAATACATATCATAAAGTCCAATTAGAGGCTTCCACATAATATTGTTATTGTAAATGTTGTCACATAAAAATTATACATAACATAAAATAACTAATCATACAAAACTTATAATATTACTAGAAATGTAAATGAATATTGGTCACACAGTTGCACATTACAATAAATAATACAACTATAGTTGACCATACAGTGTTCATTTATTATGTGCCTACATACAGAACTGCACATCACCTGCATAATATAGGCTGCGGATTCAAGGCGCAACATCATAACTTGAATTATTTTTGGAAATTTCACTTTTAAAGGAAGTAAAAGATATGTTATTAATATCAATACAATTTAATTTCTGATTACACATATGGCAGGTTCTATTTACAAATGAATTTTGAAAAGATTTGGTTTTACATTTAGAAATTTTAAAAAGAGATTGGTTTCTGGTCTGCGTTACTGGGACTCTAAAATTAATAAGTGACAGAATCTTAGGGCAATCTATCATGTTATTCAAAGTTTTATACATAAAAATGGCATCAGCCATGTTCCTTCGAGTTTGGAGAGAAATCATTATATTAAAAAATCTTTTCTGAAGATTGTAAATTAGCCCAAGACAGAATTCCGTATGATGTAATTGATTCTGCAAGACTTATGTTAACTAACTTAAGTAATTTAAAAGGTAATATTTTCATCAGCTGATGAAGTTTTATCGTACATACTCTAAGCTTTGTGCAGATGATGTTAATGTGATTTTCAAAGTTGAACTACTACTACTACTACTACGACTACCATCACGCTATTTCCCCGTAGGGGTAGGCAGAGAGAATGAACCGCCACACACGTCTATCCTGGCATACAATCCTAGCCTCTTCCACATTCATACATCTTGTCATACATGCCCTTCGGTTATGTCTGCTTTTGACATGACTAGACTTAAGATTTTGGTTTATCTGATCATGCCACGTCTTCCTTGGTCGTCTTCGTCTAACGTTGCCGTTCATTTTTGCCATATATACTTGTTTTACCATTCTCTCGTCGTCCATTCGTTCTACGTGACCAAACCATCTCAGAGACCCTTTCTTAATCTTATCAATTATACTTGTCTCAGATTTACACTCTCGCCTGATTTCATCATTCGTTACCCTGTCATACATTGATTTCCCACACATTCGTCTAAGAGATCGCATTTCAACCGCGTTCACTCGGCTTTCATCCTTCCTCTGCCAGTTCCATGTTTCACTTCCATACATAAGTGTTGAGTTCTGTTAAATGTTTAGCCAAGGTATTTACAATCACTTACAATTTCTAACATGTTACGTTTACATGACGTAGTGCCTTCGGGTGACTTGTGAGTGGTTGACGCGTTCGTCTACCATTTTTGAGGTCCTAGATTTGATTCCTGGCAGGATATGAAATATTGATTTCAAAGGTTGCTTAAACTACAACATATCATTGTCCATGAATAGACACATGAAGCGTGAGTTGTAATTAATTATGATCAACAAACAAAATAACGGCATTTACAGGTCATGTGCCCATTAAATGCCTAAACTTTTGCATCCCGTTTCATAAATGTTCTCCATGTCAAAGTGAACAATTGTTCACAATGAATTCATTGTGTTTGAATATTTGATGAAGCTCGGCGTTACTTATAAAATGGTGTCATTTCTCTCTTCTGTAGAATCATGAAGCGAGTGTTTGACAAAGATTCTATTTAACAAGTCGGAAAACTTGTACTGAAATTCAGTGTTGAATATGCAAAGATTGTTGCTAATTAAACGTTCCCACAGCTAGTGGTAGCGACAAGCCTTACGCAAATCGGTCTCATAAGTTAGAAATATTTTACTTACCATGCCCTGTGAAATAATAGAGTACCATTTCAAATAATGTATTATTATACAGAATGTTCGCCGGAAGGGCTTACAAATTTGTTTGGCCGCCATTTTGGTAAACATGAATTTTGACAGTTCATATTTGGCAGTCCTGAAGTATAGACGTGGAAAAATTATTACACAAAAATGCTCAATAATAAATTAACGTGCTTTAATTGTAAAAAACATTTTTTCAAAATCAATAATCACTTGGGATGACTAAAAGATAACGTGAATTTTTGCTACTACATATCAAAAATCAAACAACTTTGTTTTACGCCACTATTTTTTTTTCCGTCGATCAGTTTCAAAGCTAAACAAGCTTCTTTCTAAAAGTTTACTAAACTAATGAATTATTTCCTATTAAATTTTATGTTATCAGTATTCTGCAAATGAAACGAATGTATCAAGTCTTTTTTTCTTGTAAGGGTAGTAATGTGAGCTGCACATGTTCGAAACTAGACAGAAAAAGAATTATATCACTATTTATCGTTTCGAGAAAGATTTTGAAAAAAATGGCACCGTAGCAGATAAAAACAAGGCTGGGCCACAACGTAGTAGAAGATCAGCTGAACATATTAATTTATGTTGTCCTGGAAAGTGTTTAAAACAATCCGTCAACCTCAATTCGACATCGTGCTCAAGAAACTAGACTTAAGACAACAATTTTGGAGGATATTACGCATAAAGATTTGCATTTTTATATATTTATAATAATTCATTTGACACAAGAGCTTCTTCCACAACACTATTTACGACGCCGCACATATGCTTCTATTATGTTACAGCTTGCTCATGATAACCATTATTTTCATTCCGATTTAAATGAATAAGTCAATAAATAAAACAGTTGGTACTCGTCAACCAAAAATCCTTGAATTATTCATCAGTTACCTTTTCATTCATAAAAAGTGACAATATGGTAGGCTATGTGGTCTGGAGGAATCATTGGCCCTTACTTTTTTGGAGACGAACGTGGCGTTACGGCTTCTGTTACTTCTATTGATAACTTTTTTGCTTTGGGTTTGATTAATATGTGATTTAAACAAGACGATGCAACTTTAAATAAAGCCAATAGAATTACAGCAAGATTTGTTTCTACAACAAATTATCTCAAGAAATGGTGATGTCGATAGGACTCCGCGGTCTCCGGATTTAACAGTCCCGGACTTTTTTGTGGGGACATCGAAAGAGTTAGGTTTATATCAACAAACCAGTAACACATTTGCGACGAAATTTGAGAAAATATAATAAAAAATTATTTAAAAAGACCCAGGTTTGTTAAGCTAACAGAGGCGGACATTTAGCTGTCACTGTCTTTCGTTCGTAATTTCCAACATTTAATAAAGCATCAGCGTTAAAATTTTACAACGTTATTTTCCATAAAGTTATACAAAATAAAGTATCAAATCTTCCCGGTGAACATTCTGTATAAGAGATATTCATAAACTGGAAATTTCCACAGGATTAACGAAGGGCAACTTAACCTATTGTTTGAGACCAATTTATACTCTTATACTTACGCACTTATACACTGTCTAAAACATTTAAGCTTCTAAGTGAAAATTCTTGGTAGAAGTTCACTGTAATTTATTATAGAAATAAAACACGATTGATACTTAGATCTAAAAATTTAGAATCACAAGTAATTTGTTTCATTCTTCGAGACTGATATCTTTATTATAAAATTAAGTGTATATACACAAGAACAATTAGGATAAAGAATTAAAAATTACATGGTAGTCATTGACTGAAGAACCTTTTTACAAAGTAATACTAGATAAATACGAGTTTATATAATGTTATTTTAATAAATGAAAATACAATTTATATTGTTGTGGTTCTTCTTTTATCAAGTTCTTGATACAAACGTAAATACTTGTACACAAACTTGAAGTATCTCCTTCGGAAATATTAAAAGGAACATATATTAAATATCAAATGATAAAAATGTGCCTATTTACAGACAGAAAATTTGATTTTACTTCAAAGGCAATTGTAGAATAACTCAAATAAAACTAACATTCTATTTTAATCAGGACCCAGAGCTCAGTATATGTCAATGAAGTAAACTCGAATTTTCATTTCGAAAATGTAAATATTTGGATGAAAATTTCAACTAGTATTCTCGAAGATCTGTAATTAAACATGTCTAAAAATTAGTCTCGTATAAATATATTTTTTTTTAAACAGAAAACTCAATTTTACTTTATCTACGATTTAATATAACTCCCTAGGGCGCTGTTCGCTTTCGTGGTTCAGTTTAAAACATACATATGTAACTATTTGCAAACGAGACGGTTTTTATAACGGTTTACCATTATCCTCCTCTTGTTCACCTTTTTCTTTTTACAGGTTTGTGATTAAATGTCTCAGACGAAACCACAGCCATTAGTAAGTTCCCTTTTAAATCGAGTTAACAAAGTTTACAATTTTGTTGACGCAGACTCCAAATTGAGTTAGGCAGTCAATCGTATGATTGGAAAGGAAAAAATATTTATAATACACACGAGAATATTATCGATATACGAAATTCTCCATGGAATCGATTGACGCAAAAAAGTTGGTTTGAGAGTTTTCTGTGACTTGTAATTGATTTTTTTTTACAAAATAAGTCCAATTCGCTTAGAAAAACAAAAAGAAAATCATGAAGCGCGCAAAAGTAAACTGAGCAAAAAAAACATGGAAATAATACGAATTAAAAAAAAGGTTAATACAAATGGGACGTGCTATTCTGAATTAATTATTTATTTATTAGGTAAGTACATTTAAAGTTCTTCGAATTTTATTTATCCTTTAAATTTCTGGATCATTATGTTGTGTGGCCCTCATTTTCTTCTATTTGTGTAAGGGTCTGCGTAATCTTACATCCATTGAATTTGTACCAAGTATCAGTCGTCACTGTATGCAGCTAATCCAAAATCGATGTTTTTTTTATAATTTATAAAACTATTAAATTTTTCGGCCTCGTGATGTAATTGTCAGCTCGTTAGCCTACCATGCAAGAGGTCTCGGGTTCGGTGCCCGACATGGTTGATATGAAATATTTATTTAAAAGGATGTTTTCACATTAGACTATTTTATAGTCCATAGACTGGTACCTGCAGCGTAAGATCATCTTACCTTCATGTAACAAAAATGATCAAGATACGCTGCGATTGGTGTACCAATGCAGTGCCCTATGCACCATTAGGTGCGGAAAGGGAATGATGATGATAACATTTGTTGTATATTCGGTCCACTTACTAATAAGCAACCGGATTGAATTAAAATCGAAATATTCAGAAAACTATTTTTTAACAACAATATTTTGAGTTTGTCCAAATTTTTGTAGACAAGGACTGGATTTAACTCCCCGGGACGCTGTTAACATAAAATATTACATCAGAGATGAAGAACATTTAAAAAAGGCAATATAGAAGTCTAAATATGGGCAGAATGGTGAATGTTACACCAACCAACCAATGACAGGTCATAAACCCTGTAGATGCCTAGACTTCTATATTGCTCTCTCTAAAATGTTCTTCATCTCTGTTGTAATATGTTAATATTTTTCAACATGTTTGGTTTCTCCGCACCCTTAGTATTTCAAGGAGCTTGAATACATAATTGGATAATCATCCCCCGTGACTACCTACAATACTAAATCACATTATTCAAGATCCCTTATTAACGCATCATCAGTACCCGTACACTAGCACCGAGTTTAAATGTCCAGATTTAAAACGCGGCCTGAGTTCGTCGCGAGTGATTGAATATTTCCCCTTTACTGTCAGGGGTCGAAATGCATTCCATGTTCTCCTTTACTCTGTTCGTGAATATCGTTCGGGGGATGAAAGAGTCGGGAAATGAACCAATGCAAACATAATAATATCGGTAATGAGACGACACGTGCGCTGCACGCGACCCTGGCGGCAGACGGACGCACTAAATGGGCAGCCATATTGTAGCAAACGTCAAACACACGGATATGATTTGCTCAAAATAGTGATGTAATAAGGCGTGCGAATCTACTTACGCAGCTAATGCGTATGTTTTATAAATGCGTTTTGAAATACACTTCAGGCTAATAATTATGGTAACAATGAACCCATGACGTCGAAGGAAAACCTTCAATATAAAATACAGTCAGTCAAAAAGATAATTAAATAACATTTTTTTCAAAACAATAATTGAATTTTATGTTGGCAAAGGCAAATTATAAGTGACTTGTTTTGTGATAACGCCACGGATTATTTCAATAGCTAATTATCTGTTGTTTTTAAAGTGACAGCGCCAAAGGAAATCCATAAGAACACCAGCATTCTTTATTAAGTACCTAATTTATACTCTTTTTCAAACCGTCAGTTTATGATGATAATCTTTTCAGACAGAAAAACTACCATATAATAGTAGGAACCTACCCATGTACCATCTCGAGCATGTATTAGGTTTTTTCGAATAAACTGTGTTTTAGTTGTGTAAACCTAATTTATTACAAAGGTAGCAAAATAAAATATTAAAGTTAGTAAATGACCTTCCTTATTTAACAGAAACCAAAAAAAATATTTAAACAGAGACTGATATTAAGCGAGTGTGTGACATCTGGAATAATTATTTCTGCGTGTTCCTTAATCGCCCACCACCCTCGGACCTAATCGATATTTTTTCAGAGGCTGTTTAAATAAATATCCCTGAAGTAGCCAATATCCTTGACCGTTCTTTAACCACTGATGAAACCGTCAAGGCGGTGAAATTCCTGAAGAATGGGAAAGCGCCGGACGAATATGGAATTAGTTCCGAGCTGATAAAAAGTAGTTTGGATGCAATTGTTCAGCCTCTTCACACTTTATTATCAAATGTCTGGGATGAAGAACGTTGTCCGACGGACCATTATATGAGTAAATAAATAAAATAAAAAAATAAAAAAAGTGTCTCGACTTTATTCTCCAACTGAATTTCAAAAACATACGCAGCCGCCTCCTTTAACGGTTTCGAGGGTGCTGTGGTGGACCTGGCTTAGGCATGTGCTACGGATGCTTTGGGAGAGCCCTGATTCAGGTTTTTTCTTCTTTACACCAGCCGGCTTCCACCGCGCTTTCCCGGAAGGCCGTCGGTGGCGAATTTTCCGCTTTATTCGACGGAATTAAGGCACACAAGGAGAGTGCTGGCTGAAGGGTCTCCAAAGGCGTTTGGTGATGTTCACATGTTTCACATAGGAGCGGATGTGGAAAAAAATGATTTTACTAAATAGTTTCAATTTTGAACTAGATGAAAAGTATTTGTACCAATTTTCAATATTTTTTATTTGGTAAATGATTTAAATTTGATAAATGAATGATCGCACTAAAATATTCACGACAATTATTTCGTTATTGTTACCGTTGGCAATGGGTACAGTAATTGTCATGGTATTAAATATCTAGTGTGCCCTATAGACTTCAGAGGATATTAGGGGAGACCTCCGTTTGTGACTGTAAACTAATCAACTATTTTGATTTGCCGCACGTTATTCTAACAACACCCACTTTCAAATTAGTACACCCACCTCTGCGAAAAACACTTTTTTTGATTTTATAATAAATACATTGTTAATTGGACGTAAGAAATAATTTAACCACGCATTTTCGTGAATATGTTTAAACATGTTTATTTTTTTGCATTTCACGATAAACTTTACATTAATTGTTATTTTTTTATATAATTTTGTGATATTTCATTAAAAACATATTTTTTTCTACTACGATATTTTATAGGAATTTACATTCTTTTGGTTAGAAACTCAAAACTTTATTTGTTTTGTCTTACCATCATGTTATATATTTAGATATTTTGTATCAATGAACCTTTATTTATTTTAAAATCTTTCCACATATGTTATTCCATATCAAGCACAAAAAGTAGTCCATTTTTTGGCGTGGTGTTTCATTTCGCTTTTTTTTATTTTTGTGCTTTTTACCTCAAACGTATTATTTATGTAAAAAAAACTTATTCAATAAATCGGGTTGCGGTACCGTGGTTAGTGTTATGGACTCACGGGTCAGAGGTCCAAGCATCGAATCCCACTCAATCAAACTTGATTCCCGTTTTCTAATTTTGAAATATTTACAATATATTAAAAATGGCCCTACAATTATTTGAGTAAATAGTAAAAAACCTTTTTTTTTTTTTTTTAAATGGTATTCTTAGAGTTGGAGCTCCTACCCCAGTTAGAGATTTACAAAAGACACGAGGTGCTGTTCAATGCATATTTATTACATTGCAAATAAGATACAGCACTTGGTTGCACGAGCGTAGCGGTGATGATGGGTTGAAGAGACTGCACTCTTGAACTACATGTTGGAACTGAGTGACTGACTAACTGAACTTTACTGGACTGGACTGGCCGTTAACTGCGCCCTGTGGTCTTTTTATAGGCCACGTTCCTTTGTTTTTCATATCTCCATGGTAGGGGCGATGTTAATGTACTGAAGGACGTTGGTCTCGTGTTTCTTGGAGTCATGCCTCTATATTTCAGTGTGTGTCATCAATTATTGACTATAAACCCTTGACATTCATAAACACACATGTCTACCTATAAACCCTTTTAATATTCACTTAATATTTTCATGCATGTTTGTTACAATCATTAATTTATTCATTTCAAATTACATTTAAATACATATTTACTAACATATTGTGGACTTTTAGGCAGTGCTCGTGTTAAGGCATGATACTCGTAATTAACAACCAATAAATATAAAGTAAATTAAAATAATAAATAATAACATAAATATAATACCATATATTTCTTTGAGTATTTTTTATTGGTTTTATTCGATGTATATGTCATTTATTAAATGTTAAATATATGTTATTTTTGATATCCCTAATAAACAAACCAATATAAAAAATAAAAAAATTAAATGACTAAATTGTAAAAACACGAACAGTAGTTTCAATTACGTAAAAATCCATTAAAGTATTTAGTTAACAACAATTGTTAAAATTATTATCATTTTGTTTTACAGACTAGTAGAAATTTACTACAATATTTGCTAATACTTTATGTAACGCGAATACAAACTCATTTCGTTAAAGTTACCTAACACAAAACGACCGCCATGCACCATAGACTTAACCAAATGAACTTACTTCTAGACCACAAATAAGTGAAGTTGGCTGGTCTCGGAACTATACCATACGCATATACGTATATGCGAGTAGGTATGGTTAAGCGGTCAAAATGTTATTTTCCTGAGTTTGAAGTTTACTATAATCGCACGTTTCTTATTTATTTATTTTAATTTTAATATTTCAATAATCCAACAAAAAAATACTCACAATATACACATTTAAAATAAACATATTAAATAAAATAAATATAAAACATTTTTTCACCAGTTTTGAAGCAACACAAGCTTCTTTATCATGGCATCTTCAATTAATGAATTCGAAGCTATTTTTATTTACAGTGATAACTAAATATTACATTATTGATACACATTTAGAGCAAGCAAGTTAAGTGTTTTTGTCATGTTGTTCTTTTAATGACGAGAAGTGTGTAGTGAAATGGATGCGATCTTACTCATACTAGACAGGAGTGGACTAAAGGAAATATTGTTGATTTGGTTATTTATTTATTTTTTTCTTATTATTAATCACTTTTTAAATTCCAAACCATTCAATTTGAGAAAATCAGTGATATATGAACAAATTGTAGGTTCTAAATGTTATTAAATATTTGAATATAATAACATACCGACTTTTCTACGTCTACCGGTTCCAAGACGCACCAGTCTCTTTGGGAGGACACTAATTAAACCAACATGCAAAACCTGTTTTACATCTTCAACACAGTTATTGCACAACACTATTAAACCGACGCAACATGCAATTTTAATAAGCGCATGCACTAATTAAAATATGAAAATAGTTTATGTTGCTAGAGAAATGGTTTAAAAAAAAAATTGTGCAATAAGTAGGGTGAAGGTGTATAGTGGGTTTTGCATGTTGCTTTATTAGTGTCCTGACGAAGAGACGGGTGCGTCTCGAAATCGGTAGACATAGAAAAGTTTGAAGTGTGACAGCGGGGAATGAATTATGTTGAGTGTCGGAACAGTAAGGTTCTTCAAGTAAGACATGCCCGAATGCGGTTGATAATACAGGCGGAGCATCTGATCCCGACTCGATCCTTTTTTCCTAATGAATATAAGGAAAAATAGTAGCTCCCAAAATAATGTTTACATTCCCGGAAATATTCCAGGTTAGGTCGGCGAGGGGAATATTAACGAGGTAATCTATATCACGTTTTGCAATAAATCGTGACGGCAATTTATCCGTTTTGCAATCGACCACCAATGTATGCATATTATAATTATTGTTTGGAGCTATGCAGGATTCAATATTTAAATAGACATACTCATGTATTTGTCGCAAAGTCATTCCTACACCTTTTAGAAAGCAGTTGCTTAGTGGAATTATATTTCAATTTAACGCTTTACAACAGTTGATCATTATAAAGTTGTTTTTCGAAAACGCGTGGAGACAATTTTTGGCTCGCGCTCTGACTTGTGTTTATCAAGACAGGCCTCTTCTTGAAGATCTCCATCGCCGCATTGTGCTAATCATACCCAAAGAAATCACCCCAGTGAAGTACTCACCAAAATAAAGATTATCGCATACGCTATAGGATATTCAAAGGTCAGCTTTCTTTACCTTTTTTTGACGGGAAATAATTTTCTTTTATTGAACTGCTGGCAAATGAACAACTAAATGCATCGCAAAGGTAAAATACCTCAGATTTACACGCGCCAGAGCTAATTATACATAAAATGGTTTGAGAAAATACAAGTTTAAAGAAAACATCAATTTGCTAAATTTTATTTAATATAATATAAACTGTTTGACCACACAGTTAGTGCTTTGAATATTAATAATACAATGTAGGTTTATTATAATATTTTCATTATAAAACGAAACATTCATTTATGTTGTAATGGTTTTACGCTTTAGGTGCCAAGTACAGGAACAATGAAATATTGCTGTGAAGAACCACATCGCTTCTCGGGTCTCGGTAAACTTTAATTGGGCTAACCTTTAAGGTTTTGTGTTTAAAACTCTATATGTGTATGTATGTTGATCTGTATTTTTGTTTAGAATATCATGGTGTGTAATGTTTGATTACTTTGTAAACAACATGGAAACATCACATTTTTGTGATAATTTTAAATTAATCTACAAAATACGGTCGAGTTACAAAAATATTTTTTTAGCTACTACTTATTAGTGGCATAAAAACATTTTTAAATTTTGGTTTTCGCGAAAACGGTCATTTCATTGGCCACGCCCCTAGTACGTTCGTTTGTAACCGTTTAAATATTTATAGCACATCGTCACGAATATTTCAACGCTTAACAGTTCATGGTTTGCCTCTTCATTCTAATTCTCAAGGCACTCTTTTCTTCTTCTTCTTCTTCAGCCTTATTATCTCCACTGCTGGATGAAGGTTTCTTCCAAACGTCTCTATTCCTTCCTATCACCCGCTTTCATCATCCACTTTTACCGGCGATTGAGCCAATGTCGTCGACCCATCTTTTTTGTGGCCTTCCAACACATTTTTTGTTTGCCCATGGTCTCCACTTTATTATTTTGGGTATCCACCTGCCATCATTTTGTCCTGCCCACTGCCATTTCAATTTCGGTGCACGATCCATGATATCCACGACTCTTGTTCGGCTCTTTTAACACCCATCCACAATTCCTCATTCTTTTCTAACTCATATAGTGTCCATGCCGCTTGATTGTGGAATCATCTCCCACCCACCATCAAAAACGTTACTACAGTATCTCTGTTTAAATAATGTCTGAAAAAACATCAATTTTCTCTTCCTTAATCTCTCTTTCTTTCCACTTTTTTTCCGTTTTCCTATTGAGTATTAGTATTGTTTAAGGGTAATTTACATACAAATACATTTATTCCTATTACTATATATCTTTATCTTTTTTTATTTTTATTTTCTATTGAATATGTTTTATCTTGAATTATAAAAATAAAACTTTTATTTTATCGGTTAGTTGGAAGGATTTGCCATTTGGCAATAAGCCAGCTAATTAACAATTAAAATCGTGTGCAAAAAGTTAAATAAAAATAAATATTGACGTCACAATTACCAATGTCAATCATGCCTTGTTTTTCTAGGGACATATTATTATTTTTTTTTAATGTTATGAATAAAAATTTCTCTACAATGTCCATATTGATTTCGAAAATATAATTATTTTTTAAAAATTCAATGAAAGTATTCGTAGTATGTGATATTTGACAATTGTGATGTTGATTTTAAATAAAATTTCTAATAAAATTGTGACAAAGGCATTGATAAAGACTAGGGTAGAGAAAGTGTGTATATTTATTGATTGCAAGCTCTTTCTATCCTCATTTTTTTTATTTAAAATCACTTGTCAAAAAAATCTTTACAAAAAGTAAATTCATTAAAATAGCGTAGCTGACAGAGTCCCTTAGGACTCCATAACAATACGGGTCTAGGTGGGTTTTCTAACTCAACGTAGAGAACCACGTTTAAAACTAATATTTAACGTCAACTTAAGTCAAATGGGATATGAAATGATTAAATGGTAATACAAATATAATAGTATGAAAGAAATAACGTTTACCCGGAATGAATGTATTAATATAATTTGGCTTAGTGTAAATTTTAATAATATTAATATAATCATCATATGAATCATATATTAGTTCTATATGATTTAATACTTTGTCAATTTTGTCGTAATCGCCTTTACCCACGTTGATAAAATATTCCGCAAAAAACTATAATCCTCTATCGATTCGAAAGTAATACGATAATTGCCGGCTTTTTCCATATTTCTGTCAATTTTTGTTTGCCTATCGAAACACTAAGGTTTTGTCCAAATTCTCTATTGTGCCAGCGACCCCACGTATCCATGGTTATGCTTATAATACCGGTGATTAAAGTATTAGAGTTTCTGATGGACGTTTGCAATGTATTAAGTTGATGAAAAAATTGCACGCGTGGCGAATTAATATTTTGGGAAAAAGAGACATTTTTACAATCATCTTAGGTTGTCACTCAAACAGTTTTATCACTGGTAATTTTTTCCTTTATATTATATTTTGTAATACTCGATACTAATTCCTGTATAAGTTGTATTGTTCCTGTTACATCTCGAATAAGGTTAAGTTAGGTTTTTTATTTTAATTTTTTTATATGGCAGTTGCTTTTGTATTTACAAGGGTATATTTAAAAAAGTGGATTTTTCTGCAATTAGATTTCTTTAAATTTAACTAAACTGTTGGGATCAGGCAGTATATACTTATGTGGGCTAATCAGGAACTTCTCAGCATTTGCTCATGTGGAGAGGAAACCACTTAAAACTCATCAGGAGAAGCCGGCTTGTTGGCAGTAGTCAACAGGCCTTCCGTTCCACTAGAGGAGTGTTCGGCATTTTGTTCCCTACTTTGGTTTATTTTACCAATTGCCTGTACCATATTAATCATGTATAATACTATCTCTCGTGTAAGTTCGTTGGTTAAGTTAGGTTAGGTCACGTGGTTATAAAAAAGTAATAGTTTTTTTTTTTAAATTCTATTAAAATAACAATTTAAGGCCGTTTCTCATGGGGGAAAATTGAATAAATTTAAAACACATTTTCCTTTTTTACATTCCCTGATATTTTATTTTTTGTTTTATTTTATTGGGTAAACAAACAGTATGTACCCAAATATTGACAATTTCTTTGTATATAAAATTTAGAACATGCACAAACCAAAAAAATTGTTCACACTTGATACAATAATTAAAATTTTGTGAAATATAACAAATTTAAAAAAAAAGAAATCAAAAAATATGTAAATAATAATAGAGTTAAATATCTGCTTTTCTCAATATTTCTATAATTTTTTACCTAAATTAACATACAAAGTCATAAAAAATATCAGCCTCGAAACACTTCAAATACGTTTAAAGGCAATATAACTATAAGGATTGCTGCACAGTACCAAAAAAAGATATTAACCTACGCAGTGCCGTGAATCCAACATAAATTATATTTCTGAATACCTCTTTTAGGTTTTGTATAATTCTTCTTTTGCATACCTTTATTATTATTATTACTTATTTTTATTCGCAATATGTTTATGTTATATTTATTGAGACACAAATTCTAACTCCATGAAACCTAAGTCAAATATATGCATAACATAACAACTTACATATCACCATATATATTATACAGAACAAAAACATCATTAAAAAATGCAGGGCTAATATTACTTCGTATTTGCCCACATACCTCACTTCATCTACATTCATACATTTTCTCATGCACGCGCGCCTATTATTCTAACTTTTGACACGTTTATTTTCAAAAAGTTGTCTTCCTCCTTTCTTGCATCCATCAACATTCGCATCTTAATTCTTTTAAGCCGTTCTTTCACCGTCCATTTGCTGTACTCTTCCAAAGAAACGCATAGTTCCTTTCATGATTTTGCTACTAATAATTATCTCAGCCATGCGCAATCTGGAAATTTATTTATTTATTAATTTATTTATTTATTTTGTTCATTAACGCCCAAAAGGCATTTACAAAAAATAAAAATGAATTACATGCTAACATACTAAATAATAACCAGAATATACAGAAAAATATGTGAAATTATTTAGAAAGAATATGATAAAAAGTTTTACAAAGTAAAAAAAAAAACAATAATAACAAAGGTATGCAAGAAAAAACAGTAAGCATATAAACAAAAAATGCAAAGATATAAGCTTATGAAATAAATTCCGTAAGGCAAACAATAAATAAAGTGTTACGGTAAGCAAGAAAGACATTTTTAAGTTAAATTAATAAACAAGCAAGCATATATTATCACGAAAAAATAAGAAATAAAAATATGTATCTATGAAATGCGTATTTGCCAATACTACAGTGCAATTTGATATAATGGTAAAAAATAAAAAAAACAAGTATAAGGTAATAAAAATAAACAAGTAAGTATTTTTTTTAATTTATGAAATTGAATGGTCAATAATGGTTTGACGAGCAGCTACAAATAAACTTGATATTGTGGACTTATAAGATGGTATAGAATTGGACAGAATGTCTGCAGCCGTTCCAAAGTGTAGTCTCGGTATCAATGAATTGTTTTGTTGGTTGGAAGAAGTACTGGAGCAATGAAACAATAAAGTACTCCTAGTGTTGACAGCAGGTACTCTAAAATTAATCAATTCAAGTATTTTTGGTGCGTCAAAAAGAGAGTTTACAATTTTATACAGTACAATGAGATCATTAATAGTTCTTCTTTCAGAAAGTGTTGTTAGGTTAAGCAGTGTTAAATGTCAAACTTTAAGTATTTGTTGGATTTAGCCATGTGACGTATTTCTCCGTCCAATCTGTTCCTCGTTTTCTGCGTCCATCAACATTCGCAGCGTGAATATTTTCGGCCGTTCTTTGGCCGTCCATTCGCTCGACACGTCCAACCCACGCACTACTCCAAGAAACTTGTTACTCAAAGACAGGATTCATATCAAACTTTCTAGTATGTTCCACGATGAACACAAGTTTACTTGAATATTTTGCGGTATAAATAAACATGAATTATGACTCCGTACAAATTACACGTTCAGGGATGGAATTAATTAACCCGTCCGTGCTCATTTTCAAAAACATATGTCAGAATGTGAACTGTGTGTTTAATTTGCTAGAATAAAAACACTGTCTTTCTTTCCATTTGGAAATCTTGAAGTTTATTTTATGACTTGTAATTTTCTCACTTTTACTTAATAATAACTGTGGTGTAAATATAATCAAATGATGGCTAACTTTGCCAGAGGCAATATTTAAATCAAGAGACTTTACTCAGATGAGAAATTGGTCGAGAACGCCATTTGCGGTACCATTTATAATATTTCAATGCACTTTTAACATAGGCGCGTATTCAATGCTACAAGCACAAGTAAACCGTTATAATAATGAATCAAGTTAGCAATACAAGAAAACCCATAAAATAATTAATCAGTTCTTAATAAACAAATTACATCAGAGATGGAGAACATTTTAGAGAAGGGATTTCACCCCATCGGGAGTCATTGAGATTAACAAATTACAACAGGTATGGAGAATACCTTAAATACCTTATATAAATAATAAAAATATAAATAAAATATGAAAGTCTAGGCATTTACAGGGTTTATGATTTGTTGTTGACTGGTTTAAGTGGCCACTTTACACAGTGTGTAACATTCACCATTCTGCCTAAGTTTAAACATCCACATTTCCTTAAATCTTCCATCTTCTGACTTTTGTGAAGTATTAGAGCTAAAACCTAAATAAAAATCCAACCAAAATGAAATATATTTGAGTATGTTTTTCGACGTAGAAACATAGAAAAACGATTTTTTTTTCTCTGTTGAATTTTCATATTTTCGAAATTTAGATGAGCGGCTCACATTTTTTTTGGTTATGTATACCCTAATTGATCTCCTTTTTTTGGCGGAACCCCATCTCAACTTTAAAAAAGGAATTGACAAAAAAGTTATTTTTAAGACCAAAAAGACCTTTTTATTTGCATGTTGTAATGTTAGACTTGAAAATAAAGACTTTATTTTACTTGAATATCTTAACTACCCGTATTTAATGTAAAGCATGATTTTTTTCTCAATTTTACTCATAATAGTGCTAAAATTAGGTTTAATGTGCGATAATTTAATACGGAGATTTGGAGCGGCATCCAGTATAGTTCGTAACTTGTGTTTAGTGTAGGCGTAAGCTGAAAAGTGAGCCTCACACAAGTAAATCGATACAAACGGAAGCAGAACTATGATAGTTTTCTTAAGGACTGCAAAAATTTGATCCAAAAGTCATTCATGTTTGAATCTGATTCGAATTTTCGCTTTGAAGAGGATGAGTTCTCAACATCGACCAAATTTGTATACTCCGAAACAATTCTTGCGAATGGATTCTGTAGGTGCGTTATGTGATGTTTTCTAGAATGTTACGCCCTAAATCTCGGAAATCCTTGACCCTTCGACGGAACACCTATTGAGAATCGCTGATGTAGATCTATAACTAAAGGATATAAGGTCGTTAACATCACATGCAACGCAGACGATGCAACCATAGTGTCAGTGACAATTTCTGAAGATGAGAACATATCTATCTCAGCTAGTAAAAAAAAAAATCTTTTTTTTTATTTTTATGTAGGTTTTAAATTTCGAGCCAAAACTCTCATTCAAAACTCTGAAGTCAGGGAACTACGAGTAAAGCATTGGCGTCATCTAAATGCCTAAGAAATGTATGGCTCGATAAACATGTGCGGATTAGAAGCAAGATATTAATATCCAAAACGTGGGTCAGATCAATCATGGTGCATGCAATAGAGACGAGGATAGAGATACAGTAAGAACAAAACAAAAAAACTAAATAACTTTTTATACTCCGATTATCTGTATGTAGCAGATCGTCCCTATTGGGTAGTATAGGGTTAAGAGGTACACTTAATGTTAAATGACTCAAACAAGATGATGGTAAATCTGATGTAAATAAATCACATAAGTTTTGATATATAGTTACCGGTTTCGGTGTTGACTTCAGAAGCAGGATTTAATGTGTGTTCCTTGTCTTGTTTACGGACCAAACTTTTAGACTTCATCTAAAACTTACAGCTACTTCATGTAACTAAGGACTAAAGATTTGATGTTGAAAAATCACCTTTCATTTTCATGTTCTCTAAAAGATATTAATTATATTAAGTTGAGATAAGATCTAAGCTGTTTATTATATGGCTGATTTTAGATGGATTGTATACACGGCGCGATTAAATTAGGGAGGATTGTTTTAATTACATCTCTTTTTCTCTTTTTGGTGTCTACTTTTAGGTAAAAACCCTGCAGAAAGATATTGAATGAAAATAAGTGGGCCTCATGGTGTACTGGTTAGTGAGTTGCCTTTCATAAAAAAAACGCAACCAATATAAATCCATTCTTTGTAATTTTACCTGACCGTGTAGATTTGTACGATCCGTCTGAAATATGCCTTCCTGTCAGATTTTCTCTAGAGGTTGTCAAAAGTTAACGTACAAATTTATTTCGATTTTGTTTTTGTATTTTGTTCAAACTTTGTAACTTTGTGTAACTAGTACATAAATAATATCAAATAAATTTATATTATTATCTACTAATTAACTTTAAATACATAATTGTTTCGAATTCGAATAATTTTTTTCCATGTCCGGACTAGTAAAAATACAATGCAGTTAAATTAAAGCAATATTTTGCGAAAACTAAAATAAATATTATTTGAAAACTGTCAAAAGATCGTTTTTCATTTTTCAGTCCCGATTATATAAAAAAATAAACACCCACTCGCACATATGATGTATAAAATCTAGATTATTGTGGAGGTATAATAGTTTTAAGACAAAAAAATATACTAACAGTAAAACCGCGGTGAATAATAAAATAAAATCATCAGATATTACAACAAATTCAATTTGACAAAAAATAATATGTAGTACTAAAATCTCAAACTCTCAAAATTAGGTGTCAACCCTGCATTATCGACGAATGTTAAAGTTAAATAAAGTTCTCACCTAAACCACTGACGTGCTGATAATTTCAATAATGCCTTGTGCTCTAGTATGTTCTCAAGAATTTAACATATCTCTCCAAGCTTAAGAAATCTAAAATCGTTCAGAATACTCCCCAGAATAACCTCAACAAATAAAGAGCGCACAAAGCGCTATTTTTGTATGGCCGGCCTTCGGAGCACGGAAACAGATAGCGCGTTAACACGCTTATAACACTTAACCAGATAAAAAGCACATGATGACTTACTAACCAGACAAGACAAAACATGAAATAGCTGCCCCTGGACTGGTACTAGATGCGTAAAATTGATTGATTTACTTTCATGTGATATGGATTATCGAAATAGGCTGAATTTTATTTTCAAATTTAGTACCTTATGTACAATCAAGTACGGTTAAGACTCGTCGATTAAAATTCGTAGGCTTAAATTCGATCTTACTTTAACTCGAAATCAAATTTCAAGCACATGTTATTTACGAGAAATGATCTGAAAATGATAATATTTAGTGTCGGTACTTACATATACCTTTAAAAAAAACGTTTAACTCAAAATAATGTTTATGAAAAACCATAAAAGTACAAATAAAATTCTGTGTAAAAAACATGATATTTGACTGTGAAATTATATTATGAATGGCGGGTTAAATTGTTTTATCCAACAATCAAAAACGTATTTTTGATATTGTTTTAACTTCTCATGGCCAGAATTAATTTTAAAACCTAGCAGAAATTTGATATTCTAAACCCCAAACAAGTAAAAAATATTTGCAAGATTTTGTTAAACAAATATTCGGCTTATTAAATATTAGTTTTGTGAATATCTAAAGGTTTTTTAAATGCTTAAGTGTAGATATTTTTTAACATCAAAAGTACCTATGTAAAAAAAATCGGGGTAGAATTTAAGAACTCAACTTGATTGAAATAATTTCGTAAAATTGTGGTAATTAGCGTTTATCAAGCGCTTATCTAAAAAAAATAAAAAATAAAAAGAAAATTTAAATTGTTGATAATTTTTCCAAAATTGTTTTCGCCCGGGCAGATGAAGAATGAAGTAGTGAAGTGATGTGACTGAAATTAGAGATTACATAAATGCGTCTCTCTGGGACGTTTCATGCCTACTATAAAACAGCGTTGAAGGAGTAGAAATAAAATTAGCATGAGCAATGCCTGAGTTAAACTCTCGGAGGAGGGGTAGTTCCAGATTTCTTAAGATACGTATGCCCTTACTTCTTACTTTTGCTTTGCTTGTGATCGCGACCCTCGTTGCAAGGCTTCGCGACTCACAGGTTGAAAAACACTGCCGTAGAAGAATTATGCCTGTCTTGATAACATTACAATAATCGACATTTATTAATTGATTAATTCAAACCATTGATTAATTGACAGGCGGCAGCACCAAACGATCAAAAATCAAAAACAGGTTTCGTTAATAAGATGGTTATGTGTTAAATGGATAAAGGATGGATAAAATGTTAAAATAAACAAATAAATACAGATTTCGTCTCAATATAACGCGTTAAATAATAACGTTGTTATTTGTCGTTTTATTATATAAATAAAAGAAGAGTGAAACTTTTTTTTTTTTTTTTTTAATTTGCTGTTATTTTGAAAAATTAAATTAATTTGAATTTGAAGACCGAGGATAAATAAAGTGAGACATAATCGACAGCAAATACGCGACGACTGTCTACAGTATCAGATATGTGGGATGTGGGAGTTACTTTTTTTTTTCAGAATTTGACCATAATTTTCACCCAATTCGTGTATTACGGTGATAGTAAGGGGGAAAGTGTATTTTAGTATTTAGATGTTGGTGTAGTGAGTGCCCCGACGAAGAGACGGGGACGTCTCGAAACCGGTAGACACAAAAAGTCGGTAAGCGCTTAAATATTTATATTTACTGACAGTAATAAAATGTTTGATCACAAAGTTATTGCTTTGAATATAAATAATAATTATTAATTAATTATATTGTTATACTAGTAGGAAAATTTAAGTTAATAATAATAAATTTATAAATAAATAAATATTCATTGAGTCGAATTTCGCAAAAGATCTTTTACCATTTTCTACCCATGTAATGTGAGCTTAACGTAAGTGTGCCTTTTAATACGTACGATGTAATATGTATGTTTTTTAAATTATTATTTCGGGATATCTTTAATAACAGTATATATCAGTAAAAGATCCTTTATAACTCTTTATTGGATTTACGGCCAGTTGTTTACGTTACCAACACGTGTTTTTTTATACCTTTTGTTATTTTTTGTTTCATTTATGCCGCCATTTTATTTTTTGTCTACCGTTAGAACTTTGCAATAACAATGGTTTACAAACCTACCGTGTAAAAATTTATTTATTTTGTTATGTTTTTTAATATAAGACAAATGCTGGACCATAAGGCCAAAGACTGTTGTTTTATATTGCTAAAATATTACAACAGAGATTGAGAGTATTTGAAAGAAGGTAATGTGAGGATTATAACTTGTCGTTAGCCATTTTAAGTAGCTACTGACATATTGTGTACAATTCGTCGTTCTGCCCATGTATGAAAATCCATATTCCTTTATTACAATATTTGAGTTTGTAGACAAAATACTGGATTTCACCCCATCGGGAGTCATTAAGATTAACAAATTACAACAGGTATGGAGAATACCTTAAATAACTTATGTAAATAATAATAATATAAATAAAATATGGAAGTCTAGGCATTTACAGGGTTTATGACCTGTCATTGGCTAGTTTAAGTGGCCACTTTACACACTGTATAATACTCACCATTTTGCCTATGTTTGAACATCCATATTTCTTCAAGTCTTCCATTTGTTGATTTTAGTAAAGTTAAAGAGCTGAAACCTTTATTGTAGTGAAGAGATTCATCTGAATGAATTGTTTCACATACTAGGCAACGCCTGAAAACAATTTTCCAATTTTTAAACTTGTTCTTGTACCAGTTGGTTTCATAACAAAATTTAAGTTTGTCCAAATGTTTGTAGACGAAAGACTGGATTTCACCCCCTCGGGAGTCATTAAGATTAACAAATTACAACAGGGATGCAGCAACACTTCAAATAAGGAAATGTGGAAGTCTAGGCATTTACAAGGCTTATGAACTGTCATTGTTTTTTTTAATTTTTGATAAAAGGTGTGAATAAATAAATAAAATAAAATATTTTTATTATTAACCTAAATATTTAAAAAATTTGGCAATTTTCAACGAGTTGTAAATAATTTACTTTTAGAAAATAGGAATACAGTAAAGTTGTGATAGGGCGGGGTTTGAACCATGGATCTCTGATCTATGAGTTCACGATATTAGCCACGGGACCACAACTTGTAATTTGGTCCTGAATAAACATTGGGAAAATAAAAGTTTTTGTGTATTTATTTATTTACGGACGCAAATATGTACGTCCCTTTAACAATGGTAAATACATTTATTTATTTTTGCACCACAACAGGCCAGGAGGCCCAATTACAGTGTTGAATTACATCACAGAACACCCAGGCTTGAGAAAATACACATTTTTATTTTTGTGTTCTCACCGGGAATCGAACCCGGAACCTTTCGTGTGTGAGTCATATAAAATAATTACCCGAAGCCTCTATTTGAGAAGTTTGTTAGCAGGTGGAAAAGAGATCGAATGGGTGGAGATTATGAAAGTACACCACAGCACCCTGACCAATTGGAAAAATAATCTTTCTTGGATTTTTTTCTTACAACTGACAAAAATAAAACTCGTGGCGCCAGTTTCTCAGTTGGCCGACTAACCAACTGCGCCATGGCGCCTGTCATACAAAAATATATGCTAAAAACTATTCTTACACCCATACATATTTACATGTATATTTATATATGTATTTTTCATTATGTATTTTACTATGTTTTCTACCTTCTCTAAAAATTTACTTATGTTAATTTCTTCAACAAAAACAAAAACAAACCATCATGCCGTTTCCACGTAAGGGTAGGCAGAGAGGATAGAATACCACATCACTATATATTTGCAAACAGATCCCTCTCCTCTACATTCCTACATTTTCTCATGCATGCGCACCGATTATTCCGACTTTTAATATGTCCATCTTCAAGAATTTGTTGGATTTGGTCATGCCATGTCTTTCTCGATCTTCGTCTATTTCTGCATCCATCAACATTCACATTGTAAATATTTTTAGCAGTTCTTTCGCTGTTCATTCGCTCTTGATGTCCAAACCAGCGCAGAGCTGCTTTCTGATTTTGTCGATAGTGCTTATCTCAGCCATACATAATGTATGGATTTCAACATTTGTACATCTATCGTACATAGTTTTACAACTTATTTGCCATAGAGATCGCAATATAACAGCATTTAGCCTACTTTCATCCCTGTTTTTCCAAGTCCATTCTTCGCTCCCATGTATCAGGGTCGGGACCAGGATTCCATTGTGAACTGCTAATTTTTACTCTTGTAACAAATACTTATTTGCCAAGGTTGATTTAAGTGCACAGTTTACTGCGTTCCTTCCAATAATAAAATAACGCAACGTACAACGAAAACGTAATAGCCAAACTCTTATCTCTGTCTCTGTCTTCACTCGATTTCCATTATCAAGATTTTTACCTGAGAGTGGATGTCGAGTCAAACACGCTCGTCCATGGCTCTGGTTCAATATTTTACTATTTTATGTACAATCTTATTAAAATATATTTCTATTTGATACATTTCAGATGTTTTGAAAGCGGGGGTTGTTAAGAAAGGCTTTGATAATATATAATGATTAGTGAAGTGAGGGTGGTTTAACAATAGGGCCATCAGATCATCCCTTTAGAAGTGCGTTGACAGCGCAACTCTATTGTTTGGTTAGGGGTAGATAATTTTATACCGCCAATCTGTGCGTACCTATGAAATAGTGTTCACCTTTTATAGCGATCCGAATGTTCGAAATGATTAATACAGTTGAATTAATTTTAATTGAATGTCTACTTGAAATAGTTCTTTTTACAAGGATACAAATTGTTTTTCAATTTTTTTTTATTTAAATCATAAAAGGCAAATAATATGTTTTTTGGTGGAATCATTGCTCAAAGCATATCTTCAAGCCAATCGAAAAAAAATTGGTCCGGAGAAGAGTTGGTTGAATAATTGTAATAAAAATCTAAATATATATCAAAAGATACTCGAACATACACAAAAAAATAACAAATAAAAAAAAAACATTTTTTTAATGGGGAGATAAGGCTTGTACTACATAAAAGTACACAATGTGATACATATTTAAATATGATGAATTTGGAATCAGGTAATGAGTTTGAAAGGCGAGAGATAGAGAAACCAAGGAAAGAAAAGAAATAAAAATGTAAAAGGGAATATTAAATTCTAGGTATTCTTAGGGCTTATGACCTGTCATTGGCTGGTTTAAGTGGCCATTTTACACACTGTGCTACGTTTTAATTTTTCCATAAAGACGTCATAGGTATACACACATAGATACGTCATACAAGTCAATTAGATACATATGAGGAAGGGCAAATTGCTTTAAGGCTGTAGTCTGGTAAAACGAACGCAAAATTAGGAAATTATACGATTTTGCCATTTAAGAACGAATGATTTTTTTTATGGCGCAATAATAAAAAAATAAAAAAAACTTAAATTTAACAAAAACAAAACAAAGTGGGTGCTTTGATTATGCAAACGTTTCAGGCGATCTATGAGTTCCGTATTCTAGTGTAGAAATATCTATTTTATAAATTTTCAATTTTAATCACGTCAGAAATTGACAATGCGCTGAAAACAAGGCGAACTTATTATTTATTATTTTAAAATCATCATCGTTCCCCTTTTTCAGGAGCCATCGAGTCCAAAACACTATTTCAGGGTTCGGGCTCTATTTTACACTCCATGCTGTATTTTTCATCAGTCTGGACAGAGACATTCATTATTTACCATTAAATAATTATATCGTTCCACAAAATAAACGCCGAAACAAGAAACTGGTGTGTCCATCTTCTTCACGATTTTTTTACCGTTTTAAGGAAACCGTTGCGTTAGCTCTTAAAATTATTTCCTAGCCAGAGTACAGAAATTTGTAAGAAGATAAATGATTACTCAACACATCCAAACTCACCTAGATTAATGGATCACAGCTTCACGAATGTTACAACAGAAAAAAAAAGTAATGGAGATTGATGAGAGATTTAAGAATTTTAACAAACCTCTAAACTTATAAATAAGTTTGTATCATTTGTTAAAAACTGTCACAAAATCAAAAATTATAAAAAAATACGAGTCATTATTGTACACCATACGATGAAGTTCTATTAATATTATGTTATTTTTATTCGAAATCCAAGAGACAATTATTCAATTCTAAGGTTAAACAGTCTTAACAAATTTAATAGTTAAATTAAATACAATATACTAGCAGACCTGAGCACAAACACCGGTCACAGAACAGCGTATCTGTCTTCCTTGTTATGAGTTCTATCTCTTTTATCGAATTATTACTGTATCAGCGTCTCATTTATTCATCACATAGCACAGATAATTCTTTTTGAATTAAAATTCTGCATATTTTTACAATTTTTATTTTCCAAATCCAGTGTGAAAATGTCCTTTTGAAAATAACAAAAAAACAACTTCGTCACAAAAACAAAAAATAGGGATATTTAAGACGGCTTTTGTTGTTTTTATAATTCTTTGATATTATTTTTATTTATAGGAAACATATTCGATAACCATATTTTCCGCAACAAATCGGTTTTTTAGAACAGGCATTTGCCCATATAGGAACCGATTGCAATATAAGGCGTACTAATATTTCTGGCTTGCCTTCATATACTGAGCCTACTCCTAGGCCAATAAAATTTATCACAGGGTTGTTTTTGTTATTTTTTTAAATGTAAAATGTATGTATTAATACATAAATAAACAAATATCAAGTTTTATATTGTATGTAGACTAGTGTGACATCTCTGTCACAAAAGATATTATATATTTTTAAAAAACACAAAAATAAAATCACAATTGTACTAATTTTTCCTAGGAATTTTCCCTTATTGAATCGAAAAGTAACAGAACTCAAATCATCTTTAAATATTAACGCATTTATTGCCTCCAAAAAAGAAATCTCATCCCTTAGTGATGTAATATTCAGAATATTATCCTTATTTTTCCTTCTGAATAGTAAAAGCCATTAGGCTGAATTATGTTTTATGTGTGGGTTGGTTATGCGTCACAATAAGACAAGGGTGTCTGGTGTCCAGTTTCTTTGACAAGTCTTCTAGAATATTCTTAAGGCTATGTCTTTCAATATTTTAAGTCTTTTTTAAAGTATTTTTTTCCATTTCAGTTCAACAACCTTTGTACAAATAATGTTTAAATATTCCCCGTTATTATTATGATGGATAACTTATATAGCGCATTTTTCCTGATATAATGCCTCAAGGGCGCTTTACATAGTGATTCTATTTTTAAATAAATTTAATTGAAGCTTTTAAATTTGTAATTTAATTAAAACAATTTATTTTGTTGTCACACGCCACGGATTTATTCAAATGACTTAGAGAACAAGTGAGTTTTAAGTTTTTTCCGAAACATCACTTCACTTTTACAGCCTCGCACCTCTGCTGGGAGAGCATTCCATGCCCTAAGGCCTGTGACCGCAAATGCGCGTTCACTAAATGTAGTGCGCTGTTTGCGTAGAGGTATAGTAACTTTTCCTCGCGTCGTAGACGTAGCTGATCTGTCAGCTAGTTCATCTGGAATGCATAGTTCCCTTAGATATTCCGGAGCAGAGTTGTGCAGTGACTTATACATAAGCCAACAAAGTTTGTATTCGACCCTCTGTGGAAAACGTAGCCAGTGTAGTTCCCGAAGTAATGGAGTGATATGACTAAAATTAGAGATTCTGAAAATAAGTATCGCTGCAGCATTCTATACAGATTGTAGGCGAGTCATTTTGTTTATTTGTAGACCTGCATAGATACCATTACAATAATCGATTCTATACACTACAAACGCATTTATTAATTGACTGGCGGCATCAACTGGCAAATTTTTGCGTATGCATTTAATTTTTCTCAGCTGGTAGAAGCATGAACTTATCGTTCGACTAATTTGAGCTTCAAGAGAAAGGTCAGAATTGAGTAAAAGTCCCAGTAGTTTAACGGTGGGTAAAACGGTACTCCCTACATTGGTAAGGTCCGTATCCTGGATCAAATTCTGTCGTCTGGCTGAAGCCACCCATAATTGTTCCGTTTTTGATAGGTTTAATGTTAGTCTGTTTTCAGCCATCCAGTTTCCTGTTTTCTCGATGCATCCATCAATTAAATTGACAAGCACACTCTCTCCGTTACCATCAGAACTTGGATAAAGCACCATAACACTGGTCAATATGGTTTTTGTCTCACGGGTACCAATAGATGCACTTTTAATGCATTTTTTAAAATTGTTTTTAAGAATGTATTCAGAATTTCTCCATCGCCCATAGAATGTCGTCAGAGCCATGGACAATACGCCTGGTTTCATGTACCTCAAACAGAAGTTTCTTAAAATAAGTGCTTAAAAATTAATTAAGCAATATTTGTGGGTAAATACGATCACTAATGCATGATGAAAAGTTTGACGAACTGTTTTATCCACTGGAGAACACAGCTAAGCAAGCATTCAAAAATATTCTCACATTTTCAAGATAAGTCAGAATGTTCGAATATCGTGCAGTTAAGAATGGAGAAAAAAATTTAAATGTTTGAAATTATTATCATCATCATTATTCCCTTTCTGCACCTAATGGTGCATAGGGCACTGTATTGATACACCAATCGCAGTGTATCTTGATCATTTTTGTTAAATGAACATCATCAGTCTTACGCATTGGGTACCAGTTCAGGGACTATGAAATATTCTTGTGCAAAATCACCCTTTTCAATAAATATTTCATATCAACCTTGTCGGTAATCGAACCCGTTTAAACGATGTTTGAAATTGTAAACGCCTGTATCTTGGAAACCTTGTGTGATGGGGAAAAACCAATATCATATTTGTGGCCCTCACTATAAAATATGGCCAAACGCTAAAAATAGTATCAAAAGCGGTCAACTGCATAGTTAGTTCTTCATAAAAATAGCGTTTCTTGTTATGATAACCTTTAGTTTAATTGTTCAAAGTGTTAGTGGCACCTAAAATTATCAAATAAAAAATATTTTTTTTTATATTTTCGTTATTTTCTCATAAATGTATGGAATCACATGAAATCACTGGTACTGTATATTTATTTATTTATTATATTTACGGCCTAAGCCAATTACAACAGTTACACGAAGAAACATTAATGCAAGAAACTGAACAAAAGGAACATTAAACTGTTTAGCAAAGACAAACAAGGGTAAAACAATAATTGTAAATATTCATAAAAACAAAAGACCTAAGACTTCGAGCTAAACCATGCCAATCCAACTTCATCCCACTCTGTTTAGCCGCGAAGAGATCTACGAAAAGCCGGAAGATCTATCCCAAAAAATTCCAAGTCGTGTGATGAATTGACTGTCTTTGCTAAATAGTTTTATGTTCTTTTTGTTCAGTTTCTTGCATTTATGTTTCTTTATGTAACTGTTGTAATTGGCTTAGGCCGTATATATAATAAATAAATAAATAAATATGTCCAAAGACATCTGCTACAAATAGGCGCATTTATGAGTTGAAACAAAAAAAAAGCAATAAAACAGAGACACGCCGATGGTAAACATTTAAAATGTGTAAAAAATTACTGCTCTAGTGCCATAATCCAAGGACAAAATACAGGAATACGTTTGTATTAAGAAAAGTCGGACCGCGTTCCTCTTAAGATAAAAAAAATAAATTATTACTTGCCAGTCCACAAATCCTCTGTTAAAAATAGATTTTATAAAAACAATCAGAAATTATTTCCATCGAAGAGTATTGGTAAAAATATGAGTTCATTCATTTATATTTAGACCGTTTTAGAATATGTTTTCTTTTCATTTTGAAATCTGGAACATTTTAAAAATATTATGCTCAATATAATATTGCGATGGTTAAAAGTGGCGATTATAATGTCTGTTAGCGTAGGTGCAAAGTTTGTACTTTTAATTAAAAAGTTGAGGGTTCATTACCGAACAGTTTACAATTTACAATTTACCTGAACGAAAATACGTTCAGTTAATTGCTCTGAAACACCTTTGAACCGTAAAAAGGGAAGCACTTTTAATCCTCATCAAAATTTAAATTACCAGAGTAATTTTGATTTATTCACTGCGTGTTGAAGTGATTATAACTTTTAGTTTCTGGGTATGATTATTTTTAATATTACAGAGATGTAACAAATGTGGAATAGCTTAGAGGAGAAAAAAATATTTGTTATAATCAAATCAATCCAATTAAAGTCCAATTCTTCGGCAACATATTTGTAACATAAAATGCCAAAATTTCAAACAAAAACTAAATATGTTTTCAAAAAGCTGCTAATATGGAATATTCTTATTTTATGTTTATTATTTATTTAGTTATAAATCATATGATAAAAAGTATAATACATATGAATAACGTTTCTAGAAGTAACTGCAGCATGATCTGTTTTTACAGCAGAGGCAAGCATTCGAGAAGCAAGCGGTGTTGTCACTCCTGACTCGCTTGACACACTTGCCATGCCCGCCTTGATTATGCCAAAATTATACCTTTTGTAAATTTTGATATATTTTAAGGTTGTTTAGATTTAGTTTTAATATATACATACTCATTCATGATAATCTGTTAGGGCTTCTATGAGCTCGATGATTGGCTTAAAAAAAACTCAATTCGGGACTTTTTTTGCACCACAACAGGCCAGGAGGCCCAATTATAGTGGTGAATTACATCATAATACCCAGGCTTGACAAAAAATACTTTTTTTTATGTTCTCTGATTCTTCAATTGAAACTGGAACCTTCCATGTGTGAGTTGAGTGTCTTGACCACTACACCACGGAGGCCGCCTAAGAGACTTCAATAATATTGTTTTTTTTTAATGCACCTATTAAGAATAACAAAGAAACAATAAAACAAAGCAAGGTTTTAAACTGTTAAAGTGTTAACTCCTACAACTAAATATAACACAACAGTTAAGTTTGTAAGTTAAAATTCTTGATGGAAGTTCGTTGTAATTTATTATATAAATAAAACACGAGTGATACTTTAATCCACAAATTTGGAATATCCAGTCTCGAAGATGTCGCGAAAGCGATGAAGCCGGTCACTGGATATTCCTAATTTGTGAATTAAAGGATCACTCGTCTTTTATTTATATAATAAATAACACAACGCACATCTATCTCCCTTTGTTAACCATGGAGTTGATACAGTGCTTTATTTATTTAGTTTTTTATTGCTTAGTTCTTGGCATGAACCCTTGACAAACTTACTACTATGCTCTATTTTTTATAAATTTATTGATATCATTCTAACTTTGCTGGAATTCCACTCGTCCATGCGCTTTGTAGCTGCACGATGATTGGTTATCTAGCTTTCATATACCAACTTAAAAATACCTAAATTTTATAAATGGGGTCTAGAATTCCAATCGTCTATGCGCTTAGTAGCTGCAAGACGTGTTGTAATCTTACTCCTTTTTACTATTCATATTATTTTTATTTTTTTTAGTATCATTAATACACTAAATTTATTTGTCAATTTTTAAAATGTGTAAATGGGGGCTAAATTTCTAACTGTCTATGCGCTCTGTAGCTGCAAGACGTCCTGTAATCTAGCTCCTATCTGTTATAATTTTTTATTGATCTGAATTGAAAACGAGGAACTAAAATCCCAACCGTCCATGCGCTCTGTAGCTGCAAGACGTACTGGGATATTTATTAATTGTACAGCGCCCTTGAGGTGATTTTCACAAAAATGGCGCTATATAAATTATCCAACTATATATATATACAACAGTATATGAACCTAAAACCCGTTAATTTTATTTAGAAATCAATATTACTCTTCTTTCGACCAGTCTGATTTTTGGCTGGCTGGAAGACATTGCTTTTAGCAGTAATTTCGCAAAAGTATTTTTTCTGCTTGTAAATTTAAATAAATAAATATAACAAAAGATTATTGCCCCCAAACACTCAATGTGCTGCTTATAACTTATAATATAATATATACTTCTTACTTGTAACTTCGAGCCTTTTTTTAAAAGGTTCATTTTCTTTTGCAAACCTTCCAGTTCTTTTTTATAAAGAGTCTGAAACAAGGATACAACTTGGAAAATATAAGTACATTTTGTTCTACTAAAGTTCCTCATTAGAAACAATGTTTCTTATTTTAGATAGTATTCCATTTTTTTATTTTTTTTTAAACCAACACAGTCATAGTTATAAACAATACATACAGAATAACAACAAATAACAAGACCAATTACGGGTTTTATATAAGGACAAAAATATTTAAAAACTAAACGTACAGTTCGTTAGGGATAAAAAGAAGTGGGATGGGAAAATAGGGAAGGAAGAGAAGAAGAAAAAATCGAAAGTATATTAAACAATGAAAAATGAAATAAAAATGTATGTAAATGTACACATACAACAAACATACATATACATACCCACACACATCCATATACACACATATAATACATACATACACATACATACATTCACGTACATACATACATTCACGTACATACATACATATACGCACATGCACATGCATATATAGATATATATATATATACACATACATACACACATGAACATATACGCATACACTAATGCTCATTCATACACGTACACATAAATAATTAATAATAAAATTATGAAAAGTTATAAGTAAAACGAAAAAAAAAATAGAGGCTAAACATTTTGCTCTTGTGATGTCTCTATCGCAATTTTGATATTTTTTTTATTTTAACAGTATTTTCTTTCGTTGAAAAGATCTATCGTGCTAAACTGTTTATCGTATGACAATTATACTCGATGAATGTATTCATTTTTATTCCATATAAGGGTTGCTCAGATATCCCATATTAGAAACAAATGAGTACAAACAAATATATCCACAGTAAAAAAAATACTTGAATTTAACTTCAAAAGGTTGTTAAAACAAAAAAAAATACACTACAGTTGGTCGGTAAAAGATTAATCATTTCGTCGAGAAAAAAATAGAAATAAATAATTAAGTAAAATTTACGTAAATATCAAACCGGAAAGGCACAAAAACGTTTTTACATTTTCTGACGCTTGCGGTGCGTCTGGCATCCGGGCTTGTATTAACATGTTTTGGTTGGTCGGTTGGAAGTATGCTATATTTAGCAGATTAGTCCGTCCCGGTTGGTGAGTTTACCTACACTGCCCTAGACTCCAGGTTCGATTTACGGTTGGGTTGATATACTTGAAAAATATTAATTTGATTTGCAACTTTGTTTCATCAATGGTAACATAGCGTGCGGTGGTGCCGCAAAAGGGAATTTGAAAGCCGTTAAAAAAATTCGTAACCATATTATTAATTGAAAATATAAACGTATGTTAAGATCATTTGACTACGCGTCCACAAAACAAAGTGAATATAAAACAAAAAAAATGGCGAAATTCAAGCCTGATCACATCACCTTCAGATAACAGATTAATTATATATATACTATCTGGGGGGTATGACGATGATGGTAAAAAAATAAATGAAAATGTTATCAGTTTTATTGAATTAAATACATTTATCAGATTCATCCATTTAAACTAAATATTTCCTTCTAAGCAGATTGATTTTAACTTTTTACTTAACCTTGTCATTCATTTTAAAGCGAATAGTTCTTAAAGATACATTTTTTTTTATAAAATGGGGAACGGCATTGTTTCGGATTTATTATCTTTTATTCAAGTGTCAAGCCATTTTTTCCTTTGATTCCGGTGGTCCTTGTTTTGAATCCCAATGTACCTACTCCTCCCTGTCGGCGAGTCAAAAAAGCAACGCGTGACAACACAACAATAAAACACAGAACGAAAACCGTACTGCAATCGTGACAGTGATTTCGAATCACAACCATACAAGAAAACGTTAAAAGTGTCTTGTGCAAACGATAACGGTGTTTTTCTGGACCAGTGCCAAAGGGAAGAAATCGTGAGTCCTTACTCCTTTCATTAAATCCAGGATTGACCTTCAAAACCATAACGTCAATTAGTTTACCTAAAATAAAACGTTCCCTGTTTTCCCTGGGCAGTCCTTGTTTATAGTCCCGAGGTCAAAGGTATCGAGCATCCAACAAGCATCCTGGACGTTCATGATTTTACGAGACTGATTAGAATCAATGTACCAAATAGATGTATAAGATTGCAGTCCACCTTTGTAATAGCGTCCTGTAGACATAATTATTTTGTAAATTCCCCAATCGTCAGACTACACCGGCTCGAATATGAGCGTAAAGCAATTTAAACTTTTCGTTGTAGATTAAAAATTCTTACGGCGATAAAATCGAAATAACTTACATTATTCGAATGCGGTAAAAATCACTGACATTTTGTATTTTATTAACCAACACTTCAATAATACTGATATTTACTTTTTTTTGCCTAAAACTATCATAATGTTTGATAATACTTAATTACGTACCTACCAACTTTGTATATTATTTTATCTTTATTTATGTATTGTATATCTATAAAGTATAATGTAATTCGACACATAAAAAAAGGCATTCATTGAATACTATTAGGCTTACATATTAATTTTTGTAATGAAACGATTGAATTGTAATTTTGTACCTGTCGTGTAGAAGCTCTCTGGACGTATATCATCATCATCATCAGCCGTCTCTTGTCCAATGGTGAACATAGGCCTCCCCCTTTAGTCTCCATATTTCCCTATCCTGAGCCAACCGCATTCAACCACTTCCTGCAACTCGTCTTATGTAATCAGACCACCTTGTCTGAGGCCTGATAACACTTTTTCTTCCCGTTCTGGGTCACCATTCCAGGACTTTTTTGGTCCATCTAGACGGATAACACAAATAAAAATTAAAAAAATGAAAACCTTGTCATAAATGCGGAGAAGTTTTAATACAGGTCCCGACACTCGGATAAAGAAAGCCAGGAAATAAAATTCATTTGAGAAATCGACATGATTTTCTTCAATTTTATATGATAGCGATTAAAAGATTTTTGAACACTTTATCGTAAATCATAACTCGATAAGTACAAAATCATATCATTTTATATTTGAGTTATTTATATATTAGTTTTTTGCAAACCTGGAATACAAAGCCTTTATAAAACCTTTTCAAGATCAACTATAAAAGAATGTCAACGTCGCATTTTTCGCACATCCGTCGTTTTTCTACGATGGGCGAAGGGCGATCAGGGGCGAACCGTCCATATAATCGATTATTCGCAGCTTACCGATATATTTAACATAAAAAACAATGTTTTAAAGTAGTTTTAATTATAGGAGAGTAAATAAAATAATCTGTATTCGTTATAAATTAACGTCACTGTTAATATCTTCCTCCAAAAATAAATATAAGCATTTAAATGCGCACCCAGCACATTGCCCGTTCCCGATTATTGCAGCTTATTTCTCAATTCAAAATGTATACTATATTTTAATCCAGTACATATATTTTCCTTGCTGAGTTTACTCGCAGATTACAGATAATATTTAAAGCTTCTCTATTTGGAGAGTAGCATTTCGCACATTATTTCCTAAAGACCGTTTTCGTTTGATAGTACTCTGTTGACATATGACGCCAGTTTTTTAGTCCGCGCGTTTTAGCTAGTGGCGCCTCGCTCGGTGTCGTCAATTTCTTGCATTATTCATTCTCAGTTTAGAAGGAAACGAAGCTAACGGCGCGGCGCGGCGGTCACGACGGTCACGTGATATTTTTGTTGCAATATTATTGCTAATATTTCCAACGAATGTTATAATTACGTTATGAAATGTAATTATGTAAAGTTAAAATAATGTATTTTGGCATAAATAAATAAATTTAAATCTAATCTTATTGTTTTTTTTAAAGTTTTTCAGAAAAAAATATATATGAACGTTTCCAATTAGGTAAAAGAAGAAAAAAATGTTTACATAATAGGGAGTGACGTCTTAAAATATTTTATTTTTTTTATTAGTAAATATTTGCAGCACAAAATGTAAATTACAATAAAAGGCGTTTTCAATTAGTAATTATTGTTGTTTTTTTGTTGGGTTATTGGTAATAATTATTTCAATAAAAAATAAATACGTATTGCGTCTTCTGTTTCCAGCAGGTGAAACTGGAGCTGGAGAGATGAAGTTGTTTTTACACGAAACCATAGAAACGAAAAAAATCAAAGCTTACCTATAAAAAAAGTCACCGTTCGCTACTGGTACAGATGTACAGTTGTACTTATGTACATATATTATAAGCAAGGTAAATAGTTCTGCAGCTCTCATAAAAAAAAAAACTAAATCAAGGTTTTTCGTACGTAAAATTAACATGATGTTAAAAAATTCAATTATGCTTCAGCAATTTTGTTTAGTTTCTGTAACATTTTGACCTTTCTTTTTTTGTATTCAATGTATGACCCACTTCAATTTGTATATTTGTAAGGATGAATAGCTTTCTATTCCAAGGTATGTTGGCTGTTAACGTCTCGTTGAATATATGAAATCGAATTACTAATTCGGGGTTTAGCAAAGGAAAAGCAGCGTTGACTGCCCAACTGCTTTGCCCCTTTGACCAAAAGTGGTTTTATTTTATTTTATTTTATTTTATTAACATAAACGGCAAAAGTGCCTTTTATAAAAACTATAATCGGATCAGAGGTCCGAGGTTCGAATACCACTATACCCTTACTTGATTCCCATTTTCTAATAGTTAGTTATTTACAACTTTAAATTTATTTCAACAGAGAGGGAAAACATTTTTGAGAAGGGAATATGAAAGTCTAGGCATTAACAGGGCTTATGACCTGTCATTGGCTAGTTTAAGTAGCCACTTTACACACCGTGTAACATTCACCATTCTGCCCATGTTTGAACATCCACATTTCCTCAACTCTTCCATCTGTTGACTTTTGTGAAGTAAAAGAGCTGAAACCTTTATCACGTGGGTGAGATTCATCCGGCTGAACCAAATCACCTACTAGGCAACGCCTGAAAACAATTTTGCAATTTTTATATTTCTTCTTTTACCAGGTAGTAATTCAACAATGTTTGATTATGTCCAAATGCTTGCAGACTGGCTGGATATCCTCCCTAGGGAGTTGTTCATATTTAAATTTATTTCAACAGAGAGGAAAAATGTTTTTGAGAAGGGAATATGGAAGTCTAGGCATTTACAGGGCTTATGACCTGTCATTGGCTGGTTTAAGTGGCCACTTTCTCTTCTCAAAAACATTTTCCCTCTCTGTTGAAATAAATTTAAATATGAACAACTCCCTAGGGAGGAAATCCAGCCAGTCTGCAAGCATTTGGACATAATCAAACATTGTTATTTACAACTTGTTGAAAATGCCCCCAAAAATCGAATTATTTGGGTAAATAATAAAGAATTTAATTTTTTTCTTTTTTTCAGTTAAAAAATTAAATGAAATATAAATTTATTTGTTTAATTAACAAATACATTTTTTTTTACCCAAGTTTTAAAAACAAAAATTAAACTGAAAATTAAATAACACATTCAAAATAAGTTTAAAACAATTAAAAAATAACAGAAAAAATCAATTTAATAAAATATTTTAAAGAACTAATATAAAAAGTCGGCTTCGTGGTGTAAGAGGTCTCGGGTTCGATTCCCGGCATGGTTGATATGAAATATTTATTTAAAGGGGTGTTTTCCGACCAGAGTATTTCAAAGTCCCTGAACTGGCACCTGAAGCGTAATACTGATCATCTTACCTTCATGTAACAAAAATGATCAAGATACGCTGCGATTGGTGAACCAATACAGTGCACCATTAAGAGAGGAAATGTATTGATGATGATGAATATAACGAAAAAATCATAAAGGACTGTTTTATAAAAAACGCATGCAATATTTTTTACCCGAGATAAAGAAAAAAAATAAACTTAAGAATTATATTACCCATTCAGTAGAATTTTTAAACAATGTTTATCAAATTAAATAATAAAATATTTCAAAGGATTAATATAACAAGAAAATCATAGAACACTTTTCATGATATAATAATTCCCAAATATTTAAATTTTGGTGACCATTTTCTACGAGTTGTAAATAACTCATTATAAGAAAATGTAAATCAAGTTAGGGTAGAGTGGGGTTCAAACCTCGGACCTCTGATCCATGAGCCCGCAACACTAGCCACGGTTTTACCACAACCCGATTTAATTACCATTTACCATCTCTGATAAAGTTCTATAGGTTTGTTTTATAAAAAAAATTGACCTACATTAAATATATCATATACGTGAAAATAACTATTGCCGAGTTTCTGGAGTCTATTTTCACCCGAACGTTGAAGATAACTGGTGAGTACGATTAAAAATGAGCCATCTTCAAATCAAATTCATCATCACTATGGCAGCATCATCTGCATGGCATTTGATGTTAATGACCTTATCTCTCTTAGTAGATTCACTACATTTTTTTATTCTTAAAAGCGTTATTTTTAAATATATTTATTCTGCTTGTGTAAGAAAAGGTTTTTGACGTTTATATAGTTGTTAGTTATAAAGGTGCTAAACTTGCTTTGTTTCTTTGTTGTTTTCAATATGTGTTATTTTCTAAATGTTGATATTATTTTTGTTCCGAATTGAGTTGTTGTAACTCATAGGAATGTAATTCAACGCATTTCAATTGTAAAATACTTTGTGTTTTATGATTTATAAATTCTTTTTTTGTTTTTTTTCGTCAATTTATTCTTCGTACAACAAATATTTCTTCCCAAGTACGGTGTGAAAATGTCCATTGAAGATAACAAAAAAATACAATTCCATCATAAAAATTAAGAGAGATATATTAAGTCTTATATCATATGTAGACTACTGTGACATCACAGTCACACAAGAGTTAACAACAGCTTTGAATTTCTTTTAAATATTGCAAGTCTGTTAAATGATAGATATCAAGGATTGGACAGAAAAGCTGAGAAAAGCTTAAACATATTTTAATAATAAATTGAAGTCTCGCCGGTAACGACATTTAAAATATAGGAAAAGTTTAAGAACCTTTTTGTTTTCGCATTTGTGAATTACATAGTTATAATCCTTCCAAAGTCTTAAAACTTCATTCATTAAAAACATTTTTTTTATCTCAAATCAAGTTCTTCTACTAAAAAGTAATTGTAGAGACCAAACTTTGAAAAAAGCGAATTTGATCCGATTACCCTCGCTTGGATCGTGAAGGAAACATATTTGAAATATAAATGAATAGGGGCGTGTTAAAAGGGATGTTACTTTTACAATAGAATCGGTAGGGTCCCAAGAGTTACACCCATTAGTAATTCATAAGGCTACGTTAAAAATGGAGTAAATTATCCACCAATAGCCATAAGGCTCTCTTATAACCCCTTCTGTTTAAATAACCGCTTAACCGTAACTAAAATATTACCAGTTGATTATCATTGCAAAAATCTTACGGTTTGCTTCAACTTTAGTGAGATAAACTTGTTGTAATGTCTGTATTTTTAAACATGCTTTGGTAAACTGGTTTCTTCAAAAACTATCCTAACAGATTTTAAATTAAGATAAGGAAAATTCATTTAGTATTACACTGTATGAAAGTTTTTGATACAAAATTAATTTAAGAGTCCTCTGCACCTGTTCAAATCCAGAAGTTGTTTACGAAAAATTGGACAAACTCAAATACTCCCTTTCCGCATCTAATGGTGCATAGGGCACTGTGTTGATACACCAATCGCAGTGTATCTTGTTTTCTTATTAAATATTTGTGTTCTTATGATTTACCCAAATTTTCAATTTTAAGGGCCATTTCCAACGAGTTGTAAATAACCACTATAAGAAAATGGGAATCAAGTTGAGGTAGAGTGGGATTCGAACCACGGACCTTTGATCCGTGAGTCCAAGACACTAGCCACAGGACCACAACTCGATTCAAATTTTAATGTTTTTTTTTAAAATATGACGTTAAGATGATCGGTATTACGCTTCAGGTACTATGAAATATTTCAGTGTAAAAACACCTTTTTAAAGAACTATATAATGTCAACTCTGTTGGGAGTTGAACCCGAGACCTCTTGTACGGTAGGCAGATGCGCTGACCACTACACCACGAGGCCGACAACTATTTTTTTTTTTTAATTTGATTTAAATCAACTGGTCGAAGACGAAAACTTATTTTTTGGCGTGGCTAAGTATTTATGTTAAAAAAATGTTGATCCAAAAACCTTAAATCTCACATGCAGCAATAAAGGTTTAAGCTCTTAAACTTCACTAAAATTGTGAATATTACACAGCACGTAAAGTGGCTCCTCAAACAAGCTGTCTTACAAATGACTAAACTTCTATATTCTCTTTTCAAAGCTATTTTTTTCTCAGTCAAAACATGTTAATCGGAACAATGATTGTTTTTATTGTTCCCACAGCCACGTTAGGGCGCTTTATATTTATTTTTTGTTTTGTTAAAATATTACTGATATTAGTATTTTTCATTAAAAACCATATGAATACTAAGGAAATAAAACGTTTTTTTGAATTGCTTCCTGTTTAAAAAATAAGGTACATATAACAGTAAAGAATCAAACTATTGAGTGGTGTTTTGTGAATAAAAATATTCATTTTCAAACTTGTTCGTAACACCACAAAAACAAAACAATAAATTAATTTGTGGGGAACCAATAAAAAAAAGTTTAAGCTTTTTTAAAGTCAATTGTTCCATTCAACTTTTACATCAACCCTTTGTAAAATAAACAAATGAAAACTTGAATGTAAACAATACATCAATAACAATAAATTTAAATTAACAACGCTATTGTCACCATTTTGCGAATTGAAACAAAAGCCAATACCGATATTTTGAATTGACAATTGTATGATTTAAATTGAGCAGTTTTTACAGGGTATGAAACTTTTCATGACTAAAACAAGAGGCTAGAGTCAATACAATTTATAACGATTCAATTATGTGGTAATTTAATCGCAATTAGTGGTGATGTAAAAAAAATTCATTTGAATCAATGAAATGTGAAGTGTTCAATTATTTCTTCATATGTGAGAAGCATTTTTTTCTCACACTAATGAATGGCAGTATCTGATGACTATGTGATTGATTTATTTATTCAACGGCTTATGCTTTTAAAAAAATATCTAAAAATAATTATGAAAACAATATTTAATATGTAAACACAATAAAAATACATATTTTTATATCAAAACAATAGGGAATATATAAATCGCACAACAATTATGAAAACTTGAACCCTTTAATTCGAATTCATTAATTAAAATTCTGCCCCGGTTTAAAGAAATTTGGATAAACTCAAAATTATTTCAAAATCAAAATTATTATTTAGTATTATTTCATTCATCTAGTAGATTGGTTGTCATGACAACATTTTTAGAGAGTCTAGGGCCCGTACTTAAGGGGCTTTGTTTTTATCAGTGCAAAAACTTTCAATTTCTCTTACTTCTTAATAATATTCTTCACAATCCTTGCACTTTAAAATGTCTTGGGGAAAATTTAATTTATCTTCCTGATTATGGTATTTCGCTTTGCTCTTCTTAGGAGAGAACCTTTTCCATTCTACAACAAAGCACATCATTTTTCTCTGTAAGCTGCTAGACTTTAAAATGAGCTACCTCTCAATGTAAAAAGCAACGCATAAAAAGTGTGCCTTTTCTGGCCACCTTAAAGAAACGCCTGAAACATTGTATATCCATAGAACCCCAACGTACATTTATTAAATTTATCTTCCTGATCATGGTATTTCACTTCACTCTTCTCAGGAGAGAACACTTTCCATTCTTTAAGAAAGCACATTTTTTTTCTGTGTAAGGTGCTAGACTTTAGAATGAGCTACCTCTCAATGTAAAAAGTCACGCATAAAAAGTGCGCCTGCTCTGGCCACCTTAAAAAAACGCCTGAAACATTATATATCCATCCAGAACCCCAACCTCCATTTATTAAATTGTTTTTTTTATTTGTTTTTTTCTCTTATTGGCTTCTCTCCTTCCAAACTCATTACATGATTCCACATTCTTTACCCTTTATGTTTATATGTGTAAGCCTTATCTCCCCATGAAAAATAGCTGTTAATTTTAATTGATTAAGTTTTTTTATGTACAAATGGGCCTTTTTATATATATTTTGTTTTTTATTAAAAATGTATGACGAGGTTGTTGAGAGTTGGAGCTCTTACCCCGGTTAGAGATTGACAGAGAAGGCACGAGGTTGCTGTTTGATGTTTATTTATTACACGGTGAATAAATAGTGAATTGTATTGCGCGAGTGTTACGGCGATGATGGGTTAAAGAGACTGCACTTGAACTACATACCGGAACTGACTGACTTTGTCGAGCTGAACTAAAGTGAACTGACTGTCTGACTGAACTTGTTGGGCTGACTGACTGGCGTTGCCACGCCCTGTAGTCTCTTTATGGGTGACGTTCTTTTATAGTTCATTTCTTCATGAAAGGAACGACGTGAATGTACTGCAGAACGATGATCCCAATTTTGTGTATAATACTGTTTGAGCCGCATTATAATGTTGTACTGGATTCCATAGAAAAAGACGACATTGCTTTCTTCGGTCATCACACTATTTCGGGTGAAACGTTTGAGAATGTGTATGTCATAGATTATAGACGGTGAACCTTACACAATTTTTTTGTCAACTTTTTTTTTTGACTATTTTGTTTTTTTGGTGGCTAGAAGATATTGTTTTTGAAATAATTACGCTAAAGTACTTATTATTTGTCCTTAAAGATGTAAAAATGACAACAAAATATCACAACAAAAACATGTTCAATTACACGATACCGACGAATTTACCTTAAAGTTTCTTACGAATTTACTTATTTTCTAACGAAAATATAACTGTTCATTATAATAAGGGCACAGGTAGGAACTCTTTTTCAAAAATTTGGACGCACTCTAGACTTTACAGTGTTTTTATTTCAGGCTTTATCAATGGTATAAATCGTATAACCTCTATTAATTTTATCGCATTATTTTATTATAATGGTAGAACGAAACTTAATCCTCGTTATTTCTCAGTCGACACATCGCACTACACGA